>NC_092209.1:55805846-55845498 GCF_043381705.1 Parasteatoda tepidariorum | reverse complement strand
ATGAAATTAATTTTATTAATAAATGCATTTTTATTGTTAGTTTTAAGAAATTACTTCTTTTTTTTAAAATTGTCACTAGCTATAAAAATAATTTTTAAAAACCAAAAATAATTTTAAATGTTTTGCAATAGTTAAGAGGAAAGTAAAGAGGTAGTAAAAAAGATAGAGGAAAGCAAAGAACTTAAACGAAAAAGTAAATCAGAATTTAAAAATATTCTTTTACTATATATATATATATATTTAGAATTTCACTCCAAAAAACGAACAACTTAACTTTTTTCTTTTCTCTTCAAGTTTAATACTTGTGATGCCACACTGGGCATTACATATTTCCCCGCCTTTAAAATGTTTTTAATTTCTTAAACTTATTTTTTTAAATCATTCTTAATCGAATTTAAATTAAATTAAACCAATTATTTAATTTTTATTACATTTTACAAAAAAGCATGTATAAATTATTTTATTCTTTTCTTAACAATCAATGCAACGGCCAACTTTTTATTTCAATACTAATGAACTACTGTCGCGCCTAAATCGAAAAACAAAAATCTATTTATAACTCTTTATTTCTTACCGCAAAAATGTTTCAGTTACACGGTAATACTAATTCTCACAGTCTTTTTGGCGATTTACTTTCGCCAAATTATTTTCAAATTTAATAATGATTATGGGGGGTTGGCTTTATTTTCGGCTATGCAATCTTTCGATAATTCTCAAACCATGGATCTCTTCCTATGCTCCCAACTGTCTGTTGGGAACAATTCATTTACTTTCAATTTGGAATTATTGGTGACTAAGGGTGCCCTTGGGCCTATCAGTCCCTACCGTTGAATATCTATCTTAACAGAAACTCTCGAAATTAAAAGAAGGATTTTCTTGATCCCTTTAAGGGACTTCTTTTCTTTATTTTTATATTTTTGAATGTAGCCATATTCTACTTAATATTTACTTAATAAATTAATTTTTCTAAAAATAATTTGATTCATTTTTCTGGGATAATATCCCTACATCACGTCCAAGTTAAGATGTATCTGTAATGGCCAAAAGTATACTTAATACTACAAAGAAACTACCTGAACGGACCACTAAAATTGAACTGATCTCCGCCTCCACAATACTATCGAGTCAAGGGGAAAAAATGGGAAATGGGACAACCGGTCATTTCACTTTTTCCCATAATTTTACTTACTTTTTTTTTTATTCTTTTCATTTATTATTATTATTTGAAAATATTTTAATGATAAGAGTAGATCAATGAAAGACTTAAGAAAACAGAAGTCCGATGTCTCCTTTCAAACTTTTGATCCTTCGGTATCCATCAATTTGTGATGGAAAGATTCGTGTGGATGGTAAGTTCTTTACCAATTCAAACATTTCGAAGCTGTACACATTAAATGCACTTTGCCTCCCAAAGTGTATAGAAATGAAGTTCTTTTTTTTATAAAGTTCTTTCAAATAAAACTCTCGTGAACTAGATTTTGTCATATATTCATATTATTTTCATTGTTGAATTAACTTTTTATTGCATTAGATTATTTCTAACCTGAATATTTTTTTAAATATAATTTAATCCAAGGGAAAAAAAAATTTGCAAAAAGTGGCTATTAAATTAAAAGGATCTATTGATATCGTCCACCCACTCCTTAGGTTTTCTTTTACTTAACCGACGCTAAACAGCCGACCCGCTTCACAGTTTACGACTACCAATGTTAATCTCCGTAGCCGTGTAATTTTGAACTCAACCCAAAAGACAAGAGAATTCTTCAAATATTGAGAAAAGACGAGAGAATTCTTCAAATATTGGGGAAAATTGGTCTTCATTGTGGGCTTTTCAATAGAACTAAGCCGCATTTGCGTTACATGGGGAGGGAAACCACGAGAACCTCCCAATGTTAGCCTGACGAATAGGGGACTCTAACCCATGATCCGTCTACCGCTGAGGATATTTCACGTCAACACTGTGGTCGTTGCAAGTCAGGTGAAGTATTCATATCGACCAGCCATCGCTAGGATTAGAACTTCATTGGGAGGCGAGTGCTCTATCCCTTGAGCCATCACGGCTCACGCATTAGGTTTGAGGAAAAAGTGGCTACAAAGTTATTAAAGTCTACCAGCCACTAGCTAGTAACTGTAAATTTAAATTTCCAGGCTTAGGGGACGCTATACAAACACCTCTGCGCGTACTAGTTTTATTGCATAATACTTGTAAAAACACATAGCGTATTGAGAAAAAAAACACTCCCTTAACTATGGCGTATATTCTATACATTTAATTAATAGAAGGCATTTCTTAATTCTAAAAGGAATATTCCACATTTAGCAATCATTTTTATTGTTTGTTTCTCTTACTCAATGGATTACGTTTCAACAACGACATTACGAGCTTCGCTCTTTCGTTGAACCATAAATCCTAAAAGTACCTAAGTATGATTTAGATATGTTTATTAACGATGGAAAAACCCCTAAGAAATATTATATAAATGACAAGACAATGAGGGTAATCTCATTGTTGTAATGTCTTTGCCCTCTCTTGAATCTAGACTCGGTTTTTTGTTTAATGATGCCCATTATTTTGCTTTATTATTTATAACCATACCCATCTCTTGTGAGCATCGGAGATTTTTAACTAAGGCTATGAACTTCATCGTTACCAAATAAGTTTTATCTTCTAACTTTTTGAAAAAGCAGCTCTTTCTTTATTTCTGGAAATCTGGCGAATATTTAGACTATAAAAATCCAAAGAAAGGCAAATGCGAAAAATGTACTGCTCAGACATAAAACTTTAGGCACTATATAAATTTTTTTACATAAACTCTTAAGTAATTGTAATTTTTTCTTTCAATCACTTTACTGAAGTTGTAATAAATTGATAGAAAAACATACCATGGAAAGAAAAAAAAACAATTACAAAAACAAATTTAAGCTGAATGTATAAATATTAACATTTTTAGCAATTTTAAACGATTAGGCACAAATGACAATATTTGTTCAATAATTAATATCAAAGGAAATAAAATAATGTGAAAATCCATTTTTTAATCAATTGAAACACAAGGCTTTCCGTTGAAATGACAAGATTTTGCATGGTTTCTGATTCGATATTATACCATGCTGTTTAAGTGGCTTGCAACGTATAGAAATGCCCTACTAAACATTGTCTATTGGGTTCAGATCTGGCTAAGGGTGGGACAGTCTAAAACTTATTATATGTTTTCAGTTAACCATAATTTAACGTGCATTTATTTATATATATATATANTTATATATATATATATAAATCCTCGTTAAATTATGGTTAGCTAAAAACATATAAGTTTTAGACTGGCCCACCCTTAAAATTGCCAAGATAGTTTGACCTTTAAATTAAAAAAACCTACATCATAAACTGTGCTCTGTCCTTGCCTACCAAATTGTATAATTCTCTTGAGTTCTTTCTTATTTCATTGATGGCTATAACTATCTTGCCCATCCAGTTTCTAACTTTCTTTTTTTTTTTTTTTGATGATCAGCAGCACATTAATCCATTCACGATATGTACTTGCTGGCCCATTCTAGATTTTCTTGCTTATGATACGATTTAGGATAATACAGGCCACCTAGCACCTTTTGATATATTCGGTTTTATAAATCCGTTTGCAAAAGCTTTCTCTTGAAAACACGTATCACATTTGACTTTTGATGCATTTTCAGAACAATTTTGATTTGATGCTGTTTCTCCCCTCCCACCTCTAACCTTATTCATTGTTGTCTTTCGTAGACTTCCACATCACAATTGCTGTCCGTAATTTTCGTAACGGATATAATCTCACCATATACCTAACTCAGCGATTTATTTAAATCGAGATTTCTTTATTCTCAGATTCTAATTTCGTTATTCTAAAAATTACTGCATGCGTGACTCCTTTGACCTTTCATTTCGGAATGAAAAATAAAAATAACATCAGTGATTAATTAAAGCAACAGAATATTTCTACATACTTCTAAATTGATTTTTAATTTCTTAAAAATCTGCATTTATATATTATGTTTAAGTTTTAGTGGCAAGTATTTCTTCCTGATATAATTTTTTAGCCATAGCTTATCTTTCTTTTCGGATCTTACCTTATCTGTTTATTTCACTACAGTAAAACAATGGGAGAAAATATCCGTATTTCCAACCAATTAATCCACAGATCAATCCGATCATCAATCAATTTTATTGTGTCCAATTTTAATTTCAGTAATTTTTTTTTCCGAGATAATTTAGGAATTCGATATAAAATTATAATATAAAAATATCTCACATTAGATTAAAACAATTAAGTAAAATCATTATGGGTTACATTTGATACTTAGGCGAAACATATATCATTTATAACGGTTACCTCTACTAAGGCAAAACATTCCATTACAATTGCGACGATTTATCCCAAAGACGACGATCCCAAAACGATTGATTAATATTTATGTAAATTTTTTTGTTTAAAATTTGGCTTTTTTTCATATTTTATTTCGATTAAAATTTTTTGTTAATTTATAAGAATATTTTTAACACTAGGTTTACGGGACGTCATTTTGACGTATTTCGAATTTTATAAGGAAGATAACAAAACCCGTTTGCATTTTTATTTTACCTCTTGTAATGACTTTTATCCATTGATCGAGGAAAATATTTATTGAAGTCTATTTTCTTCAAAAGCGTTAAAATATTGAATCAAAAATTTGAATTGTAATGAACACAAATTTAAAATATAATTTAAATGAAAAAACGAATTTAATTATTCAGTACTCCATTATACTCCTTCGAGGACTGTACGTGTTAAAATACGAATGAAAACTTTTCAAAATATCCAAGATTCCACTTTTTTTGATAAAAGTTAATAGAAGCAATTCTTCTACCAATTAAACTTTTTATGCTAAATGTTGATTTCTAAATGTGAAGGGGATAAAAATACTAATATGCATATTCAGCAGAAGTAGCCTTAACTTTTCTAAATGTTTAAGAATTTATTTTCTTGGTTAAAAAAATTACATTAAAAAAATCTTTCTGTTAATTAAGATTTTTTTTTTATTCGTTTTCAAATGTTAAGAGAAAAAAAATACTATAAAATATATTTTCGGAAATAACCGTTTAACTTAGATTTAAAGATGTCAATTGTCCTTGATTTTGACAAATCAATTGTTCTCAAAATGAGACTATATATCATTCAAAGCTGTCTGGGCAATTTAAGTTCACAGGTAATAAAAAAAACTTTTTTGAAATAAAAATAAGCAGATTCTGTTTGTAACTGATTTAAATGGGAAACTTAATAATAAAACCATTTTTATGTATATATGGACAAAGAAAATAAAAAAATAAAAATTATACGTATGAAGATGAACTTGCAGAACTAATTTACATGATTTCATTCTTTTTTTTTTCTCCCAAAATGTACAAAATACAGCTCACAAATTTAAACTTTTTTAAATATTCTTTTCTGGAGTGAATTCAAACACAGTTGTTGTGTTGGTAGTTCACCTTCATCTCCGGAGTTTTATGAGAATTGACTCCGACTTATATTCGATAAAAAAAAAAAATTAACCAAATCGTTGGAAAGCATCATAAATAAATAAGTTTTTATTATAAATTATATATTCCTGTTTTTGTACTGTTAGAATCTAAGGTGTTTAAATAAATATAATTTTTTATGTAGTTATGATAGCAAAGAGTTCATTATAATTGAAGAAAGTTTCAAAAATATTTTTTCTCTAAGTATTTTTATTTTATTTTATAACCGTCGTTGAACAGTCGACGTCGACCCAATTATTTGGGTTTACGACTACTAATGTTCAATTCCGTATCCTTGTAATTTTGAACCCAATCCAGAGGACAAGTGAGCTCCTGGATCAAGCATTGGGATAAATTTGTCCTTATGGATAGAACAACCCGCAATTGCGTTACATGGAGAGGAAAATCATGAAACCACCCACGGTTATTCTGACAGAAAAGGGACTCTAACCCATGATCCGTCTACCACTGAGGATAATTTTACGTCAGCATTGTGGTCAGTGCGAACCGGGTGCGGGATTTGTATCGATCGGTCTAACGAGCAACGTCATCGTAGATAAAACATGACATTCGTTTATGCCACGATTTATAGGCCAATAAGGTTCGAAACACGCGCATGACATCGCTGACAGAAATCTAATTAAATCTGATCCAAAAATTTATTCAGTGATAATAATCCATGCGTAGTTGCTGTAACGTTAACCCGCCAAGCAAAACCACGTGACTAGGCCCAACCATGTACTTTAAATCTCACTCGCGTACTCATACACGACTTTCAGCAATAATTAATACGCCTATTCCTGATGAAACTTGCAAGTCAACCCTTGAATAATTCGAACAATACTACAAATTTCATTCAGGATATCTTCCTTTTGGCTTATCGTATACCAGAATATGGTGTTAATCGGTTCAAAATGGCAGATATTATAAAGATCACAAATATTTTCTTTTATATATAAAGATAACCTATCATGCTAAATAGCAGTTAGTTCAAAATACTAATTCAAGAAACTCAAGATTTATTATAATCATATTAGTAATTCTCTAAAATAATAATTGTATTCATTAGGTATTCTCTAAAATAATTACTAATGGCTTTAATATTTATTAACATTGAACATACTATCATGGTACTACAAAACTTTTTTTAGCTAGAATAAAATGCTCTTTACTCTATCAGAACTTCGTGCACAACTACAATTTTTTATTTTATTCTGGTTGCTTATCAAAGAAAAAAAAAGTTTTAGAAATTCAACTCGCAAAAAGAAAGGCTAACTATAGTACTAAATAACCCTCGTTAGTTAAAATTTACTACAATTTTTCGAATGGATGCATAGCTTCATTTTAATTTCATGAATTTATTATTTATACATTTAGGTTCGCAGAAGCAAATCTTGATAAGCGTAAATATCGGAAAAAGAAAAATATAGTTGTAGATATTTAAAAATTAATTATCGAAGATGTCACTTGGAATTATTCGGTCTTACTTCTGCTAATCTAACAAATAAACCTAAGTAAGCATTAAAAACATGCCACAAACTCCCAAATGAAACTTATTTTTGATTACATAGAGCTGCAAACTACTTATATTATAAAATATTTACTTAGTGGAAAACTTTCTTTGGGCTGTAGAACAAATCAGTTGTCAAAGGTAGTTTAAAAGTGGACAGTGACAACATAGTCCTTCCTAACATACGTACATTAGATATTGTGCAAACGGATAAAAAAATGTGAATTAGTACAATGAACACACATATGAGAATTCTGTTTAGCTTACATAGAGAACTGTTTATTGCATTCAACAACATATTTTTGATTACTTAACATTATAACATATGTCATTTGATTTTTCATACAAACAGTATTCATTTATAAGATAAAAACTGAAATGACTTGAATAACCCATTTACTTCTAATTTTGTAATTAAGCTTGATTTTTTAAACAAATTAAACTTTATGTTCTAAACGAATCCATACACGTTAAATCATGCAGTCTTATTTAATATATTACTTAAAGAAACATTTGCTTGAAACGGCAACGCTAAGAAAAATATAACATTGGAAGAAAAAAAAACAGTAAATGTTATGAATTTTCATTAGAGACTACAGAAAAGCAAACGTAATAATTTTTGAAATAAGAATAGAATTTTCTGATAGAAAAAAAAATCACTAAAACTATAATTTTGCTTAACTCAAGATACAATTTTACAAAAAATATTTACCACATTTCAACTTAAGTGAATGCTGTAATAATAAAAAAATTATAATTCTTATGACGATAAAAAACAACTATCTCACTGTTTCACATAATAAAAATCAAAGAATTTTCTAAACAAAACTAGTACATTTCAGCTCCATGAATTAACACTAAGAATCCAAAGGAAAATGAAATAAAAAACTTTGAAACTGACAAAAAATTTTAAAAATTACTTTATGACCTCAAATGTTTGAAATATTTATAAAGAAAAGAAAACTTATAGTACACGAGCACATGCACAAGAACAAAAAATCTTTTATTTGTCATGAAGATTTAAATTTTGTTTCACAAACATTAAGTTTTTTTAAATGTATTATACTGCCTCACATGATTAAAACTTTAAAAAAAATTTTCTTGAAAGGTAGAAAAATATTGGCATATCAACTCTCTATTAGAACTTATGGAAAATCACCATCCACATAAAAGCCATAAGCAAATAATAGCCTAACAAATAATAGAAACCTAAGATATGACTACACTAAAAATAAAAAACTAATATTCAAATTAGAGCAAACCTCTCCTTATTTAATCTGCTCTTTTACATGATAAAAACCTCAGATAAAAAAAAGTATTTATTAATATTTAATCACACAACCTTCACAAAAACAATAACATACCATATAGGTTAAGGCACAAAACTGTTATTGAAAAGCACCAAGGGTCTATCCTTGGCATTGACTTGAAACCCACCTTAAATTAAAGGTGAACAAGCAGAAATGTTGGCTTAAAATTTTGCAGCAT
Organism: Parasteatoda tepidariorum; assembly: GCF_043381705.1. Taxonomy (NCBI): domain Eukaryota; kingdom Metazoa; phylum Arthropoda; class Arachnida; order Araneae; family Theridiidae; genus Parasteatoda; species Parasteatoda tepidariorum. The sequence continues at coordinate 55,836,973 of NC_092209.1, read as the reverse complement.
TAACCTCCACTACCCTTCAAATCAACAATAGGCAGTTGTGATTAAACCATACTTTTTTTTATTTTTTAACTTATTTCACCTATTAAAAACCTGAGGAATATTACTATGTCAGCTGCTACAATTAGCACTGATAACTAATTAAAATCATTATTTCCCCAAGGATAATTTTTAAGAAACTTTTTCAGTGTTTTATCTTTAAAAATAAATGTAGAAATCACTGCCTCAATATACTCTCCCCCCCCCCTCCCCACTCCAAAAGATTCTCACTCCCCCAGGACACAAAGGAAGGCTTTGTTGATTGGCACAAAGATGGGGAAATGCATGTGTTAGTTCGTTACACAGTCAATTCGATTCAGACGATTTTTTTTTCCATTCTGCCAAAAAGTAAATTTTTTTTTATTAAGAAAAATAATACAAAAATTGATCTAAGTACAAATTTACAATGCAATCAATCAATCTTAATTGATTTTTAAAAATTTATTGCTTTCACATCTCATTCACTTCTTTGGCTTGTCTCACATCAGCAACTGATGAAAGAAAAGAACAACTTAGCCTTCCTAAAAGTTTCTGAAACAGTGAGAATGTCCCCACTGAACCATAGTCACTACTTTTTCCTTTCAATATTTATTTTCGTACCAAATATTGATTTTTAACAACATTTCTTGTTATTCTAAGTATAGACCATGAATTCAGTACAAGTTTTGTGCCATTAAACTATACATTCAATTCAATACTAGGCATAACATAACCCTCAATAAATTTTTCTAAAGAAAAAATAATTACATCACACCAGACTTTTCAATCAGCATGATGTGTGTGGACCATAATATAAATATTTTAGTAATCAAATAACATGCAACAGAAAACAATAGGTGCAAAACCTTTTAAAAATTTTATTTATAACCAAAAGGATTAAAAAAAAGTACAAATTCAATTAAAATCTGAAATATTTAAAAGTAACTTCAGATTGCATTAAACAATAATTTTATAAAGCATAAATTGCAACAAAGCTCACAACTAATTATTCGAATAAAATTCTTCATTAAATCATTAAACTATATAAAAAAAATCAACAGGACTAAATGCACAAATTTACAATAAGCAAATCAATCACCAGTAGAAAAATTTTACATAAAAGCAAATAATCAAAGCGATAATCAAACAAATCACCGAGAAATATTGCAACAAAAAATCCTCATATGCATATTTTCTTCTGAATCTTTTACAATTCGTTAGCAACGTCATTAATATTCATCCCCTGCAATAGAAAAATGACTTCATAATACAAAAATATAGCATTGATATAAATATTTGAACAATCATCATTATAAGAAAAATCATATCTCCATATTTATTTACAAAACACAAGTGCTGCTTACTACTGCATAGAATTTGTTTCTTTGCTGTATATGTTCTCATATTAGGAACTATGATAGTAGGGCGGTCAATATACACACTTCAACAGCTGAGTTTGAGAGACCCGTGCGAAAACGAATTTTCTGATTGACAGCAAAACACCAGGGATCCTAGTAGAGTTTTTTTTTTCCTTCTAATTTTTAGGGTATTATTAGGGACATTCTTCAAAAAGTCCCTAGTCTACTACTACCTAGAATTCAAGGGTTTCTTAGCTGCAAGTGTTTGTTCTCATATTAGAAACTAAGATGGTAAGGTGGCCTCCACATATGCATGCAGGAACAGCTGAATTCAAGAGCCTAAATAGCCTAGCGAGAGCAGATTTTCTGATTGATACCAAAACAATATACGGGGTAGCAGAACTTTTTTTTAGTTTTTTAAGGGTTCTTTTAGGGACATTCTTCTCCAGTTTTAGGAGTATTTTAAGATTTTGTTAAGCTAAAAATAAGCTACACTATTAAATAACAACTGACTTGTAAAATTGAAAATACATATTTTGTATAGCATATTAATCAATTTGTAAAACATATTAATACAAGTCATATTTAATGCAAATATAAGAATGCATACTCTTACAATGGTCTTTATGAAATCATGGTAGACTAATTTGATCCCATAAGAATGTATACTTTCCACGAATGTATACTTTTATACTTCAACATAAAAGTATCTTTTATTTTCACCTTACTATTTTAACAAAAATCTATTGGCTGCTATTAAATTTCAAATAAGCAATTTACATTAAAAATTATAGTAAAAATTTAGAAGCCTTATTTAATTTTAAGTTGCTTTTTCAAAATTTCTTTTTTTCCAAGTTTTTAAGTCAGTCCTTTCTGATTCTAAATTTTAGAGCTCTACTATGCCAGATTTCATCTATTTTGGCAACACAAGTATCCAATTCGAACATAACATTTCAGGACTGGAGTTGAGTAGACTCAACACTCCATGTCTCAACATTTGTTTCAGAATTTTGTAGCTATCAATTCCTTCAGGTATTAAATTACATGCAGCAGTTATTTCCACAATATTTCGAACTTCTGCAGCATTTTTCAATCTTCCTGTTCCCTATTTTACTATGCCTACAATTGGCTCATTCTTTCAAACTCATTAATTTTTTTGGTTATTTTCACTAATCGGTAAATCAATATCATTTTTCTTTTTTCATTGGTTCTAAGTCTCTACTTTTAATATGTTGATTGATCTTTTTGCAAATAACTTTTTAAGCACTTAAGAGTTGGTGTAAACTTGTGCAACCTTGATTTAACCTTTAGGTTAGAGCGTTTATTCGATTTCAGGTGGACTATAAGATTCGAATTGTTCCAGAACATGTAGTTCTGGAACCATCAGTACAAACTATCAAAACAGGGATTAACACCCAGGCAACCTCAATCGCAACAAATCTCAAACAAGAATTACATCTCAGCGATAAGAACTGAGAGCAAGTAAAGCTACTATTTTTAGTAAGCAATGGAAAAGTCTTGCTCCGGATGATAAGCAAGCACCAAGTATGGCAACTTTTAAGATAAACATAGAACAAGACTACCTGCTGTGAAACCTTATTTATGACATCCCATCACCCGAGTGCTGGCTGCACTGTTAGCAAGTCAAGAATGCTTAGATCATTCAAGAGTATGCTCTATCCTGGACCATAACTAAAATTACAATCAGTGTCGGCTTACCCAATAGGCCATGGCCTAGAGCCCCCAATGATTAGGGGTCCCCTCAAAATGGATTTTTTGAAAATAAATTTTAAAAAAATTTAAGAAAAACAATGATTTTTAAGAAGAAAAAAATTATATTTCAAATATATATTAATAAAATACGAGAATTTTTTTACATAATGTTAATCAGATTTAATCTTTCTAAAATTAATAGATCTATAAATACTTTTATATTTGAATAAATAAAAAATACACAGAAAAAAATTTAATCTAAGGGCCCAAAAAATAATGGCCTAGGGCCCCACTACGCTTAATCCGGCACTGATTACAATAATGACCCCGTCAAAGAGATTCAGTTTTACTGGGCAGATCTTCACTGAGTGGCTCTAAAACCAAGGTTGATAGACCACAGCAAATTTTAAGTCTTTGTATTTATCTTATTTTTGGCTTATAGAATGGATAAAAAAATAAAAAGTTTAAGATTTTATGAATTAGTTTTATAAAGGTTTTACGAATAATATTAGTTTCAAAATTAGAAATTTTTTTGAAATTTCAAAAATTCATAAATTTTGAGCAGTTATTAAACAGCTGTAACTCAAGAACTAATTGACCAAGAGAGGTAAATTTAAAGGCATTTAGTTCAGTTCTAAATGGCGTTTATTAAAATAATGTAACATGGCTTAACTTTTTAAACAAAGAATTTTTTTTTAAATTTTCTTCTGATTTAGAATTTTTTTAAAAATTTAAAATTAAAATTTTTTGGAAAAAATATTTTATTTAACAATATATGCGTCGAATTTTAAGATCGTATCCCAATGAGATCACAGGGTGCATAGCCAGATTTTTCAACAAAAAATAAGCACTTTCTAAGCACTCAAAAAATATTTTTAATCACTTTCCAACAAAGAAAAATTCATAATTAGGATCTGTGCAGTAATAAAAATTATTTTTTTCTATCTTTTAAAGTTCTTAATTTATAAACATAAAATCAATAAAATTCAAAAAACATTATCATAAAAAAACAACTAGTTTCTGATAAATATTACAGAGAAAATTGAGAAAATCTTGCATTTCTTGTAATTTAGAACGACAACCAGCATGGTCTAATATTAAAAAATAGAAAATTAAGCACTTTTCTCAAACCTGAATGAAAAAAGCACCTTTAAGAGTTTTTAAAAATCGTAAATCAAAAATAAGCACCTTTAAGCACATTATTAAATTGCTACGCATCCTGGATCAGAGAGGAAAAAAATATTTTCTAGTTTTAAGATTACAACTCAAGTAGTTAAAACACATGACATATTATGTCAGTTGTTCAACAAGAAAATTTTTTTATCTTTATGATCCAATAGGAATATTGTCTTAAAATTTGGCAAGTACATTGAGCTGAAGTTAAAATATTTTTTTTTTTCAAAAATATTAAAAATCGTGTTTTGGAGTATTTTAAAATTTAAAAAATATACATATTTATTAATCAATAAGACCATGCTATATATTTAATTAACTGTCATTAAAAACTGAGCAAAACAGCACAAAATTTAGCTGTTTAGGATAATTAGCTCTCAAGTTTTAGCTGTTTAAAAACTGCAAAAAATTTTACTTTTAGAAACTGCTTTGCTCAGAGACAAATGGCATCTTAAAATTCAGTATTTTCTCTTATCAAAAGGTGAATTTAATTAACGTGCTAAAAATAGTTAAAATCTGAATAGCCGACATAAAAATAAATTATAATGGGTTTATTTAATAATAATTAGCCAAACACATTTATAGTGCAAAACATTAAAAAAAACCTTCATGGCATTATGAAAAGGAAGATTCCCATTTCATGCAAAGTGTGAAATTATCTGCATTAGTAGTTGCAATTCTCCCCAAGTAACATACAAAAGCGAAACTGTCAAATATGTTCTTGTTTATGATTTTTGACTAATTAGTCTGTTCTGCTTAGTGCTTCATAATTTGCTTCATATTAAAACAATTCATCCACTATTTTATTAGCATAAGTAATTAATTTTGAGCAATTAGAATTTTCTGTTCTTTACTACTTTCTCATCAAACATGTATTAAAATGAAAAAAATACAACAGTCTACTAAAGTAACACTTCAAAAATTACAAGTCTAGTTTAAATAATTAATTATGACAACAGTAACCTACATTGACGAAAAAATATAAAAATATGCCGTAAAATTTAAATAGCTATTTTAACATTCTTAACTTTTCATAAAATTACCTACACTGTTAATACTGGGAGTACAACCTTCACTCCACAGTGGTAAATTATCCTTTGCAATAGCATCATTTTTTTCCAATTCATCCATCAAATCCTAAATAGTTCAAAATAAGATTGAGATAAAATAGTAAAACTTGATAATATTCACAATTTATTCGGAATACATTGTTTAAATTTTGCATTTTAACAAAATTACTTACAAGACTAATTTTTGAAACAGCATTATAATACTTTTTTGCTGAAATTTCAAGGATGTAGAAAATTTTTTAAAAAAGGTAGTCTTACACCAGTTTCACCCCAAAGAATACTGACAGTATCTCAGAAGAAAAAGCTGATACAGACAATGTGGAGTATTCCCAATGTGATTACTTGAGAATCAAGAGACAATTTCAATAGCTCAAAAATAACAGAAATTTTTACTGGCGAAGCAAGGGATGAAAACTGAATCTTTAGTTCCACCACTATTATTCAATGAATCAACAGTTTTGCTCCTCACTGGAGAGAATAAAAATTTCCTTTTAAGTAGGGGTGCACAACCTGCGGCCCGCGGGCCAAATGCGGCCCTTCGACTACCGAAGTGCGGCCCGCGAGAGCTTCTAAACACAATAAAAAAATTTTAAAAAAGGGCAATTTTTAATCGCACTTTTAAGTCATCACGTTTTGACACAATTAATTTTAACAGATTCTTTAGTAAATGTATGTTTAACGCGCTATCTTTAAGCCGATTTTATAGTAAATATAAATGATTTTTTTAAAACAGTTATTTCCGCTTTTCTACGTGATTTCGAAAATCCCGAATTTTTATTACGACGCGAGTTTCAGATCGCAAATTTAAATAATCACTTTTCTTGCACTTTATTTGTGACGATTTCATTTTAAATGCAAGTGATTTTTTATTTTTTTTTTGCAATTCTTTCTCTTTTTTCAACAATTTTTTTCGGCAGTTATTGCTATGCGTTCCCACGTATTATAAAAAATTCCAATTATTCTATTACGACATGCAAATTTTAAATCATGCATTTGACACGCTTTATTCGTGCTGATTTCAGCATAAATATATATTTTCCCACTTATTTCTATGCTTTTCCACGTGATTTTGACTATCCCGTTATTTAACTATGATGTTATTACGACACGTGATTGTTAATCGCGCAATTAAATAATCACTTTTTGATACGGTATTTCGGTAGAGTTTTATCGTAAATCCTAGTTATTTTTCCTTCGTTTTTATTTCCGCAACGAATATGATTTGGTCGAATGTAATAATGAATTGTGATTTGGTCAAAAACCAAATATTCGGCAAAAAAAAGAAGAAAAAATCGACTGAACGCAGTACAATTGGGGCCAAATAGCAAAATCTTTTACTGCTACTAAACACTGAAACTAAAATTTTAATGCTCAGAATAATATTTCCTAGAAAAACGTATTCATAAATTAACTCTAAAAAGAACGTTTTTGCCAATCAAGGCAAATCAAGAACGTTTTTGAAAATGTCGAAAAGCGAAACAGAGAACATAAAAACCAATCTTAATTTTTGAAAAATTTTTTTAAAGCTGAACATCTCAGTTTTTCAATTGCCAGAAAAAGCCAAGAAAAATGAATTAAGTCATCAGAACTGCTATTAAAAATTACTGCGTTATAGTGAAAGCGTATAAAAAAAGTTTTTTTTTTATTTAAAGAAAATAAAAAGATAGAAAAAACGTTCTTAATTTTTAAAATGAAAAACTTATGCTCAGAATCTCAATTTAAAGTTTTCTCATTGCCATAATTTTGGAAGAAAAAAATTGCTATAATATAAACTTTATTAGTAACTTTATTTTTAAAAAAAATGCTGAGTCATAATAAAAATGCCTAAAAAAGAAAAACAGAAAAAACAAATTTTTCTTAGTTCCAGAAACAAAACTTTAATACTGAAAATCACACTTTTCTATGTTACTGGTTATTTATATTACAGTACAGGGAAAGAGTGATAATAAATTAATAGTATGAGACGTTCTGTTAAAATGCTGGGTTATAATAAAAACTGCAAAAAATGGATCCTTCTCAATTCTCAAAGTATCGAAAAAATGACAAAATTGACTTGTCTGATTATAATTTAAAAAAAAAAAGTAATATCTATAAAAATTCAAAAATAAAAAAAACTTAGAAAAATGCATTTCTAAAAAATATTTTGCCAAATATTTGACTGATCATTCAACCAACTGAATTTTTCACAGAAGGGCCAAATACTCGTTACATCCCTCCCTAATTTAAATGCAATGTTATTGCAACTTGAGAAATTCATAAAATGGCGGAAAACGTGAATTTTTAAACTGCTCACTGTTAGTAGTTTAGATTTCAATTTTTTGTTGCTTAAGTGATCTTTTTCGATAAAAAAAAGGAAAATGTTTACGATATAAAAAATCTAATAATTAATAAAATAAAATAATAAAGTACATTACAAAATAAGCATTGAATTTTATTTTGAACTATCACAGTTTTGTTTTTATTTTAGGCTTTTGTTTAAAACCTATAAATTTTCTTCAATTAAAATATTTAATTTGAATTTATAATACTTAAATATGACTAAACTTTTTCCTACTTTCATTCTGTGGGCATTGCAGTTTTTTTTTATTTATTAGAATTTAATTCTAAAATGAATTTTCGTATTGCATGATATGATAAAAAAAACATTTCTTTTCATCAATGTTTATTTATTTTGATAAATCTATTGTTCATATAATAAAAATAGCAAGTTGTTTTTTGTAAAAAAAAAGTATAAGTTTTTTTATTTTTCAATGAATTCTAATAATGGAACACTACTAAGTTATTGATATTACTAAGTTTATTGATAAAAAAAATGGAACGCTAATGTTTAAATAAACATTACTACATTTGTCATTAACATGTCTAAATACATGTGCGGCCCTTCGTTAGCCAACCAGCTGTGCAAGTGGCCCTTCACTCAAAAAGGTTGTGCACCCCTACTTTTAAGGAAAAAAAAGGAGAAATGGATGCCTTTGAATTAGTAGAAAATTCATTGTTTTCTTGAAGACAAAAAAAGGTAAACAAACAAAAATGCCATTTTTTTTTTCATAGATCCAGTTTAAATAATTGATTATCACAACTGTGACACACATTGAGAGAAAAAATTTAAAAAATATGCCTTCAAATTTAAATAGTTATTTTAAACATTCTTAATATTTCATAAAATTACCTACACTGTTAATATTGAGAATACAACCTTCACCCCACAGTGGTAAATTATCCATTGCAATAGCATCATTTTTTTCCAATTCAACCATTTCCATCAAATCCTAAATAGTTCAAAATAAAGTAGGGATAATAAGAATGAGATAAAATAGTCAAACTTTATTATCTTTACAATTTATTCAGAACAAATTATTTAAATTTTGCATTTGAACAAAATTACATACATGACTAATTGAATAAAATTTTCAATGCATATCCAAAAGTGTCTAATCGGAAGCATTACATCCCTTTTAAATTTGAAAAAAAAAATATTTAAGAAATAAAAGTTCTTAATACATTGATATTTAAAACTATATCATGAAAAATAAAATGAAATCTAAAACCATTAAATTTTCAGCCTCATAAGAAGCATAATAGAATGAAAATATTTTAAATCTTAACCATTAAAAATAAAGTAGAATTCCAAACAATTTAATCACAAGCTTTTAAAAAAAAATTAAAAATAGAAAGAATCAATAAGTACAATATAATACTTATAATAAATGGAAGTTTCAAAATATTTATAGATTTTTGTCATAACTATTTAACTAAATCTTTAAAAACAAAAGTTTTTAAAAAATTACAGTTACTTTCGGGAACGAATATAAATTTAATTAACTAATAATAGAATTATAATAAAAATAAAGCAATACTAGAAACTAAATAATACCTTTAAGGAAAAAGAAATCTTTTTAGTTAAAATTTTATGCAACCATAATCTTTTTTCTTTGTTCATTAAAATGATTTAAACCAAAGATTGCAAAAATTAGTACAAGGACTCCCCTTCCCTTTTTAGATTTTTTCTTTTATGGACCCTATTCTAGCTTTTAACATTTTACTCAGTTCTCGAGACTTACGGGCTAAATAATCTCATAATTACATAAGTATTGGTAAAAATATATAAGTAGCTTACAAGTTGCTAGGGAACATTTGTGCAAATATTTCTCTTCAGTGTAAGATGGAAATAGAAATCAACTTTTGACAACAGTCAAAAGTTGCTTTTCAAGACAATTATTGTGCAACATTTGGCAAAAATTTAAATACAGTAGAACCCAAATTTAAAGTCACCTGTGAATAAAAACTTATTGCTTTTAACATCTTTTCATGGCCCCTTTCATTTCTTATATCAATAATGAAGAAAAAAAATTATGATATTTAGATTTGAAACGGCCTTATAATACTATTTCCCTGAAATATTGAGGATCTAGAAAATTTTTTAAAAAGGTAGTCTTCCACCAGTTTCAACCCAAAGAATACTGACAACATCTCAGAACGAAAAGCCGGTACAGACAATATTAAGTATTCGCAATGTGACGACTCGAAAATCAAGAGACAATTTCAATAGCTGAAATAATGGAAAATTTTTCACTCGTGAAGCAAGTGATGAAAACTGAACCTTTAGTTCCCCCCCCCCCAATCATTCAATGAATCAACAGTTATGCTCCTCACTGGAGTGAATGGAAATTTCCTTTTAAGGAAAAAGAGAGAAATGGATGCCTTGGAAATAGTAGAAAATTCATTGATTTTTTTAAGACAAAAAAGGGTAACCAAAAAAAAAAATGCCAATTTTTCTCTCAGAGATATAATTAAATTTTCTCTTATTACTAAATTAATTATATTTAATTTAAGTTTCAGATTTTATTTAGGTATCCAACAAAATATATTTAAATTTGAAGAAAATTAAATTTTAGTTTTCATGGGAATTTCCATGCCTTCGATATGGCAACATGCCATCGTTTACAATGCTTATGTCCAGTCCATTGAGTGTCACTAATTCAAGGCTTTGTTGTATTTTAAGATGGTGCTGTTGTTGCAGTTATATTTTTCATTAAAATAATGATTTTAAACTAAATTTATTTCCTTTGTTTTGCTGATACAATATATTTATGAGAACACTAACAATAATTTCTCAAAAACAGATTAAAAATGTACCATAGAGGTACAAGAAATAAAATTAATTAACACATTATTTATCATTACAAGACTATGAAGCTTAAGGGGTAAAAATCCAAGTAATAGCAGTGGTTAATGAAGAAATAACTGATCTTTGTAAAGCTATGCACACTGAGTATTACAAAGGCATCTTTTAGCAGTTTTTTAAAGTCAATGTGAAATAACATTTTTTACCCACCTTAATTTACTTCCTAAATTAAATAGCAACCAATTTGCTATATTGGAAAATAACTTAATTTTTCCTTTAAAATAAGTTAGAGCTTAATCATTTAATATGCAATTTGCAGTCTACCTTTTCAGTGAGTCACAAACAATAAATGGAAAATCCTATGGGACTGATAGGTATTGTATAGTCAAAGAAATTTGTTGCCTGTGAATGGTCATATCTTTGCCATACATCACTGGTTCATGGTAAGGTAATTTGCAGCTTCTGTTTGTCCGAAGACTGGAGCACCCAGATGAAAGGAAGATTCCCATTTCAAGCCAAGTGTGAAGTTAATTGCATTAGTAGTTGCAATTCCCGGAGTACCATACAAAAGCGAAATTGTCAAATATGGTTTTGTTAATGATTTTTTACTAGTTTGTTCTCCTTAGTGATTCATAATTATCTGTCAATGTCTGTTAGTGCTTCATAATTTGCTTCCTATTAAAACAATTTGTCCACCCTTTATTAGCATAAGTAATGAATTTTGAGCAAGTAGAATTTTCTGTTCTTTATTACTTTCTTATAAAAAAAACATGTTTTAAAATGAAAAAAAGTTTTAAAATTAAAAAAACAATTCATCAGTCTACTAAAATATCCTCAAAAAGTGACACTAAGAAAATCACAAGTCTAGTTTAAATAATTGATTAGGACAACAGTAACCCACAATGAGGAAAAAAATTTTAAAAAACATGCCTTAAAATTTAAATAGCTATATTTTAATCATTCTTAATTTTTCATAAAATTACCTACACTGTTAATGTTGGGAGTCCAACCTTCACTCCACAGTGGTAAATTATCCCTTGCAATAGCATTATTTTTTTCCAATTCAACCATTTCCATCAAATCCTAAATAGTTCAAAATAAAGTAGGGATAATAAGATTTAGATTAAATAGTCAAATTTGATAATATTTACAATTTATTCAGAACAAATTATTTAAATTTTGCATTTGAAAAATATTACATACATGACTAATTGAATAAAATTTTCAATGAATATCTAAGAGTGTCTAATCAGAAGCTTTACAACCATTTTAGCTTTGAACAAAAAAATTAAGAAATAAGAGTTCTTAATTAAAAAAAATACATTGGAATTTAAAACTACATCAAGAAAAATAAAATGAAATCTAAAACCATTAAATTCTTAGCCTTATGAAAAGCATAATAGAAAGAAAAAATTTTAAATTTAAAAGATTAAAAATAAAGTAGAATTCTAAACAATTAAATCATAAGCTTTCAAAAAAAATCAACAGGTACAATATAATATTTATAACAAATGGAAATTTTAAAATATTTATAGATTTGTCATAACCATTAAACTAAATCTTTAATAACAAAAGCTTTTAAAAATTTAGTTATTTTCAAGAACTAATATAAATTTAATAAACCAATAATAGAATAAAAACTAATAGAAATAGAATAAAAACTAATACAAATTTAATAAACTAATAATAGAAATAGAATAAAAATTAAGCAATACTAGAAACTAAATAATACCTTCAAGGAAAAATAAATTTGCTTCAGTTAAAATTTTATTCGAATATAAACCATAATCTTTTTTCTTTGTTCATTAAAATGATAAATATGTTTGTCGGACCTCTGATAATGGTTACACTATAGGAAAATCATATAGTTTAATACAACTAGAAGGAATAACATTTAATTAGAAAATATTTACAAACCAAATTTTAACGAACCAAATTTTAACAAACCAAAGATTGTTTTGTTAAAATTAGTACAAAGACTTCCTTTCCCCTTAAAGACTTTTTTTTCTTTTATAGACCCTATTACAGATTTTAATATTTTACTCAATTCTTGAGACTTACAGGCTAAATAATCTCATAATTACATAAGTATTGGTAAAAATATATTAGCAGTTTCCTTTTTTTAATTGATCTAGCAAATTATAAGATATATACAAACATATATAAAAACAAAAAAAATAGTAAAAAGAATTTTTAAAAATTTAAAATTATATCTTATAATGGTATTTCATGCAAATAATTACCAGAATAAAAATATCTGGCTATATGCTGGTAGGTCTTATTTTGTAGCCTAAATTAAATTTGTGTTTCCACTTTGCTCTCATAAGGATATAATCATTTTTGTGAATTATATAATCAAATGCTTGAGTGCTTGATTTAAAATAATTATCAAATATGTTTGTCGGACCTCTGATAATGGTTACACTATAGGAAAATCATATAGTTTAATACAACTAGAAGGAATAACATTTAATTAGAAAATATAAAGCAGGTTGACATGTTTCTCTGAAGTGGTTCTCACCAATGTCCCTTAAAATCTTTGGATGATAGTTAGGGCCTTTCTTGCTACAGAGTCAAATATTACTACAGTCTAGAACCAATGCTTTAATCTAAAATTTATTTTTAAAATATATACATATACTGTCAAAATTATTTTACTTAATTATTTAACAATAAAAAATCTTATATATAGTTAAAATTATGTACAATAAGTTCTCTCTCTCTAAGTTATGATTTTTAATTAAAAAAATTAAATTTACACTTATGTCTTGACTTGCTTCATTAGAAAGCATGGCTGCCATATTAATGCTTGAGTTACTCATACTAGTAATGAACTGAAAAATAATAAAGACATTAGCAAACAATTTAAAAGCAAACATATAATAAATAAAGTAAAAACTTTTAAATTGAATAATAAGCAAAAAGAAACAAACTAAAACATTACAGTTATCAAAATAAAGAACTTTACAAAACGCCAAAAAAAAATTACATTTCCACCCGAGTAGGATGCACAAAAATTTGACAGACAGACAAGAAAAAAAACTTTTTCTAACTAATAATTATAATGTGATATCAATTATTTCAAAAAATCTTAAGATTGCCAAATTCATAAATACTCAAGAGTTTAATTAATCTTATTAATCAGGTAGAAATTTAAACAAATTACATCATACCTTTACACAAAAATTTACAACATTACTATCAGAATTCTTAATCTATTTTTTACTCCAAAATAAGATTTCATTATGTAATATTTCATTAGTCATAAACAAAGTATGAATTTAATCAGAATTTTTAATAAAAAGTAATTATATTTACATTCATATCTTCGTTTTCTTTCATAAGAGGCAATGAATCAGTATTACTGCTGGAGTTACTATAATCAATCTAAAAAAAAGCATTAGAAATCAACTTTTGGAAAAATAAACATACAACTAAGGCTAGGTTTTAAGGGTCGAAGGATAAAATTTATTGTAGTCCCTTTCCTTTATAAAAAAAAAAATGTAATATTTTCTAGAATTTGTGAAGAGTTTTTATTTAAAATTATAAATATTTTCTCGAATAAGATAATTTTCAAAATTAAAAAACATTTTAAAGGAATTTCCATGCTGCTCACAGAAAATCTTTGAAAACCAAAAATAACAATGTTTTCTATTACCATTATAAAGATCCCTTCAACTTTAAAGGTGAAGCTTCTCTCGTTTTCTTTTATCACTATCAAAACCAGTAACTGAGATGCCTTAAAAACTGGTGTCAGATAAAATTCCTGTCCACAACAAAAAGATTTTTTGATTTTGCATAGATATCTGGTTCTTTCTAATTTAGTTATATTATTGTGGAAAAGGCCCTTAAAGCAGAAAGTGCTTAAAACTGATATATGTCACAGAGCATTAAGTGCTGATGATTTAATAATCAGCCACCCAATTTAATTCTTCCCAATCTTAAAGATCTAAGTTAAATCAATTAATGTTCCATTTTCATCACCAATTTAGTTGGAAAAATAAAATGGCTTATCTTATAATTAAAAAGTAAGAGTGAGTGAAAGTATTTGTATTTTTAATGAATACCCAGAGGACATTTGCTATTATCAAAAGTGTTGTTGCTAAACATAATATATATTTCTCCTCCCGGAAAGAAAGGTTTTCAGTCTTGTGACTGATACTAAGAATCGCAAAAGGAGGCAAGAAATTAGGAATCTCAATATCAATGAATAGAGGTAATCAGAAAATCAAATTACTATTCCATATTTTAAGGGGAAAAAAACATAAGATTACATTATAAGTGAAAATTACTCACATTAATATTTTCCTCTGGAGATGCAGAAACTAAATAAACATAACCATTTTCATCGGTACAATATACCTTAAAAAATTAAACAAATGATCTTTTTCAGCAAGATGTAAAATATCTATTACATATAAATTAAATGATATATTAGAAGAAAGTATATTAGCCTAATTTAACCAACTAAGCATTTTCCTTCGGGCAAGTTCTCCCAATGCACAATTTTCTTATTTAATACCAAAAGAGAAAACTTCTTTTTTTTTTTTTGTTATCCAGAAAACAGGTGAAAGAAAGTTTCAAAAGGCCAATTTTCTAAGGAAACACTGTAATGCTTCAAAATTTTAATTGTGTGTGTATGTATAATGTCGTAGCTGAGTGGAAGGATTTACAAAAAAGGAATAACATAAAAAGATTAATTGAAGCTTGTAGAATTTCAGACATGAAAATCATATTAACTCAACACACAGATTGTAAATAAGCTATGTATCACCTAAGTATAATTCTTGAAAAAAAAGTAGTGTTTGCTTTAAGAGTTTGTCATTAGAAAAAAATAACTTTTCTCAGCATAAGGCAAAAAGTAATTCAAAATATTTTTCATTATTTAAAAATGTATAGATTTTTGTACTAAATTTAAAATCTAAATTAAATATTTTTTTGTTACCTTTATATGGAAAATTAAAAGTTTTAATTTTACTTCTTTTTCAAAATCAGTTTCATTCAGCCATTAACACCCCCATTTTTAAGATTTTTAACAATGGTTAAATTTTCTTACTCTCCATGTTTAATTTTTTTAATAATAGCTAATTTTTTTTACTCTCATTCGATATTTGAATTCAAGGTCTTTATAGGGAATGTTCAAAATTATTTTTAACATTTTTAAAACCATACAAGTAGGATATGCATGTAAAGAAAATAACAATTGAAATATAAAAATTTCAAAAGCAACAAAACCCCAAAAAAAAGTTTTTATATTAATAACACCCCCAAAAAAAAAGTTTATTATAATTAAACCCAATAAAAGTTTTTATAATAACTAATTTTTTTAAAATTATAAAAAAATTATTGTCTACTTGTATATAATGAATTAAAAGTATAAAAAATAAATTTTGGAAATTTAGTTTTATACATAATATGTCTCCTCCGTTTTGAACAATTATTTGATGAAAATTAATAAATACAATTAATTGTTTTTTAAACAAACTGCTTTGATTGACTAAAGTAGTTCCAATTATAAGGAAAATCTCTTAAGGACACTTTAATCATTAAATGAGGCTATAATAATGAAATAATCTCTTAATGATTTAGAATATTAAGCAAGCACAACTTACTTCATTATTCATATCGATATCATTAAAACTCTTAATAGGAGGTTCCTCAGAATCATCTTTAATCTCTTTATTTCCAGCAAAAGTACTATATGACTGTAATAAATTAATATTCTTAATATTGCCATTAAAGAGTGAACTATATCTTGGATGTGGCTTAAAAAGAGACGTAAAAATAAAAAAAGATTTTTAACTGATTTATAAATGCCAATCACTTTACACATCCATAAATAGAAATAAAAAATTTTAAAGATGTACACATATTTATATATACTCCATGTTCTATTCACTGTGACACAACATTGTCGCAGAACCTTCATGCGGATAGATTTTTCTTTTGAGAAGTAAAAAACTGTTTCCTTTCATGCAGAAATTTTCTAAAAAATTCTTTTTCTTCATAATTATATTCAAAAGATGCCTTTCTCGTGCATCAGAAAGGAAAGAAGTGTTTGTTTTTTTAATTCTCATTTGAGAATGAAAAATAAAAGTAAAAAATTTTAGTTTTCTTTTCTGCAGAAATTTTCAAAATATTTTTTTTTTCCTTCTAGAATTAGATTTGAAAGATGCCTTTCTCCCCCATCAAAGGGAAAATAAATGCTAAGGATTTCTCTATTCTTATTTGAGAATTAAAAAATTTGATAAAGACTGGTTTCTGCTAGAAGTTCAATTAGATAATATAAAGAAAACTGCAAAATCATGAAAACCTTTAAACTTAGTTTGCTCTGGAAATCATGTTCTTTCGTTATTTTTTTTTTTTTAAGAACACCATATTGCACATTTTATTAAAATTGGACTGTGAAAGCCAATCACGTTACAAATTAATTAATCAATTTGATACAATAGTCCCTCGTTTTTTTAAACCATGTTTTAATAAAATTTTCCAAATTGACCTAATATTTTTAATATATTATGCGCATAAAAATTTCAAATCATGCACCAGTCTTCAGTTCATCGTTCAGAACTCTCGCCGATTCAATCATAATTGTATGTGATGTTTTGACCATTTTTTCAGCAATTATGGCAATGAATTTTTACTTTTTTTTCTTCAATCCCGATGTCTTGAGTTGCTCAGTTATTATTGATATTCTCGTAATTTTTTTACAAAATACTGATATTATCTCAGCATGAGAAGATCGAATTGCGAAAATCAAGTTCATTTTTAGTTCTATATGTTAATTGAGCACAAGTCGAATCAATGAGGATAGCTTTTGTATTTATAAGCTTATGATAAAAATAACATTTTATAATCTGTTTGAAACTTCATATTTTGTTTATAGTATATACTTAAAATAGGGTTGGCATTTTGTTTGAAAGAAACCTATTTGTTCCAGAACACTGGATGAAAATGGAAAGAAAAAAAAACTGGACAAAATGAAAACTAAAAATAACCAATAAAATTGTTTAGAAATAAGTGTTATAAGAATATAATTTTAAACAAATTAAATATAAAAACGAAAAGTTCTCACTTTTAAAAACATTGCTTTTCTCACATTTACTCCAGTTTAAAAAAAAAAAAAATTTCAAACTAGTTAAGAAGCAGTTGAAGTATTCATTCATAACAGTGTGATTATAAAAATTTGTATGTTGTTCATTAATGTGAATCCTATATACCATTAATAGTAAGAGTATGTTTAGTGTATGATTTGCTAATTTAGTAACAATAATTAAATTTCATAAATTATATTCTCACAGTCTTTATTTAATTTTAAAATTAGGTTTTACTTTGCTTATTTATGCGAATTATTGAAGGACTACAAATAATTTAATTCACAAAATTCTTTAATTTTATATTTCTTTCCAAAAAATTTGCTTTATAGTTTTCTCTTAATTGAAAGTGATACATTAAATAGTTTAGATAATATAATTATTTTAACTTGATAGCAATTATGAACTGTTTAAAAAGAGTGTTTAAACTTTTAATATTTCTTTTTAAAATGGAGTTCTCTTATTTCTTCCACTTTGGTTGAACAAAAGGCAATTTTTCCACTGTGGAAAAAACTTGTTATTCCTGATTTGAAACATGTTTCTATAAACCTAAAAAAATATATATAAAGAATTTTTAATAAATTAAAATGGAAATAGATTAAATTCCAATTCACCAAAAAAACTGCTTTGAAATGATTTAAATGCTCTAATGTAAAGCCTAATTTTGTGTGAATAATTTTGGTGAATACAAATTTCAAAACTATGTTAAAATTTTGAGATTGTATTGGAAAGATACTTAGGAAAATTAGTAGCAGGGTATTATATTGTTGTATTATTATATTGTATTGTTATATTGTATTATTACATTACAACATATTGTTTTATTCTCAAAATTTATTTTACATTCCTATTATCACAAGTACATACTTTCAAGAATTATATATTGTTGATAAAAACAAATAAAACAATTTAAATCATGGACTGCTAGGCTAACCAGGTTGTAAATAAATAAAAACTAAGCTTATAAAATTGGTTTTATTAAGTTGAATAAAACTAACTCTTTAAAATAAGGAACAGAAAACAATTAAAAAATTTTTTAAATAAAATAGTGCATTCTTATTAAAGTGAAAAATGAAATCCGAAAAAAAAAATTTATATGTTGTCGTACATTAATTTATGCTAAATTCATAGTTTTTGTTCAATTATTTAATATAATTAGATTATACATAATTAGAAAAAAGCAAACTTACTTCATGTTCAGTTTCTTTATTAGAGAAACAAAAATTGTCATTAGAATTTAATGATGCATTAATCCAAACATTCCCCTGATAGAAAGAAAATAAAGAGATTTATATATTATCCATAAATATATATTTTAGGTGTTCCTTTATCGCTACCCTTAATATATATTTTTAAAATTCAGGTGGAAAAAAAAGCACATTTAAGCAGGGTTAAAATTATATTGATTTAACTATTATCACAATAATAATTCCTATATCACATTATCACAAGTACATACTTTGAAGAATTATATATTTTTGATAAAAACAAATAAAACAATTTAATGCATGGAATGCTGGGCTCATCAGGTTGTAGATAAATAGAACAAAACTTATGAAATTTGTTTTATTATGTTGAATAAAACTGACCCTTTAAAATAAGGAGCAGAAAACAATTACAATTTTTTTTAAATAAAATAGCACATTCTTATTTAAGTGAAAAATGAAATCCAAAAAAAAATTGATATGTTGTAGAATATTAATTTATGCTAAAGACATAGTTTTTGTTCAATTATTAATATAATTAGATAATACATATACAAAAAAAAAAGTAAACAACTCACCTCATGTTCAGTTTCGTTATTAGAGAAACAAAAATCGTCATTAGAAATTAAAGCTGCATTAATCCAATCATTTACCTTTTAAAAAAAAGAAAGATTTTGTTACATGGTGTTGCTGTTGTTAAAATTTAAAAAAATTGGCCGAAAATAAAATACAATTAAATTTATGCGATGTGCCTCAATAACTAACATAAAAATACACATTGGTGAGGTACAAAATGTTGCAGTTAAATTAGTTGGAAAACATTATAAATTTAGTTAATTAATTACTTTTGTTACAAGGTTGAAAGAAATAAAAGACAAGTTAATTATGGCGCGTGACTACTCCAAAAGTGAAAAAGTACGTAAAAGATTGCAAGCAATAACCCTTAGAAATAAAAATGTAAAAAACACCAAAAAGATCAATACGTCATTGTAATTGAGTTCCACATACCTGTTGCAGGTTTACTTTGAGCTGTCTGAAATGTTGAAAAACAATAACTAATGTTCTTGAAAAAGAAACAGAATAAATGAGTTCCGGTTACCCAAAAAACATGTTCGTTTTATTTTTATTTTGCTGCAGAAGGTTCAATAAAACAGATAACAGGGAATCACAACATCGAGGAGCACTGCCACAAGGAACGCAAATACATCAGCACACTAATTTCTGGCACATGATTGAAAAAGGATAGGCATTAGTGGAGACTAACATGGACAGCTTCTTAAAAAAACCACATTTTTGGCGTATCATAAAACAGGAACGGTGAGAGAATGGAACATAAATCCCTTTTTTAACACGGGAGTGGGATGCCGCTGGAGTCTTACTTCTCAAAATCTGCCCTCCAAAGATTCATCCATGGCGAAAAAGAATTTCAGCACAGCCGAGCCGGACAGCTCACGCACCCACAGGGGGTCGGAGAAATGACCGCCATGTAATTANATATGTTTAATTTTCAACTGTGGTAAATATTATTAATTTACAAAACTTGAAAATTAATAACCAACAATAAAAATATATAACTGAGACTATTTCAAATTATTATATCAGGTTCATTAAAATTTTTAATTAGAAGTAATTTCACAATCAATCTATTAGTATTGAATGCTTTTTTACTGAAATAAAATTGTCCACTGGCTACTAAAATTAATTTTGACAGCTGTTTTAGGATCTTAAATGGAAGTATAGTGAAGAATAAAAGGATTTTGCCTTAAAAATAAGTAATAAGAAAAGCTATACGAAGAGGAGTCAAATGTTTAAAGAACCAATAAAATACCTAAACCAAAATTTTCTGAATTTACTTAATTTTCTTCTTACCTCAGCACCTACTGCCATAATTGTGTAAAATTTTAAGGTTTCTTTATTTTCTTCCACAATTTGTTTCTGGCCTTTTGTACCTTGTTTTCCTTTTTGCGGCTGAAAGAAAAAAAGTTACTATAAAAGAAGAATGATGTTACTCCAAAGCTATGAATATACTTGGCAAATAACAATTGGCACAGTTTTAAAAACTAACAAGTCTGAATTTCTAACAAAATTATTATTTTTTTTTTCATAATTAATATTGTACTGCAGAGCATTTTTATATGGGAACACGAAGTCTTCACACTGTAAAGGTGAGATCAATAGACAATTTAAATGAACTTACAAAATGATAAGTTTTGTATCAAAGCGAACAGTGTAAAAAGAGGTTTAACACAACTGAGTTCCAACGTTAGTTTGCCTTTCATAAATGGAATCTCATAAAATTTCAAAATCAGTGAAATTAACTGTTAAGGGCCATTTTAAAAAGATTTAAATTTCTGGATATAAGAATATTTTATGTTATAAAGTAGTGCTTTATTCTATTATCTTCAAAAAAGGTAGTTTCAATTCTTTGAAAAAATTTTTTTCCATCAATTGAAAACTAATTTTTGGAAAATAAGTAGAGTGATGCTTTCCATATTTTCCTACTAATATTAATTTGTTATATCCTTATCTTCCATAGTTATTCTCCGCTATTCGTTTTTTCATTCATTTTCTTTATTTATAAATTTAATTTCAGATTCTTGCCATTTGTATTCATCATACATTATACAAAGACTCCAACAATTTGAGGCTGATACAAATTACTTTTTTTGCAGATAGTGAACTAGAGGAGAATTTTTTTAAACAGGTATTTAAAAACAAAAATAATAAAACTAAAGCATTTGTATTTATGACCTTATATACTGTTTAGATTACCAGGGTGCGTAGCCAAATTATTCAACAAAAAATAAGCACTTTTCAAGCACTCAAAAAGTTTTTTTAAGCACTTTTATGAAAACGTTGAATAGAACAATGTGAACTGTGTCTTTTTGCATAATTCGAAGTAAAAATCAACATAGTAAGGAAAAATCTCATTTTGAGTAAGGGAAAATTAAGCACTTTTTAAAAATACCCAATGAAAAAAGCACTTTAAAGGGCTTTTAAAAAAAACGAAAATTGAAATAAGCACCTTTAAGTACTTTTTAAAAATGCTATGCACGCTGATTACTTATGTTTAATGGTGATACAAATTCCTTTAGTTATAATTTACTGCTATATAAATGTTTGACCTGCACTACCACTAAGAAAAATATTTTTTGAAACTTTGGAGAATCTATAACAGTCAGTCTCTGTATATAATATATATCCTATATAAATAGGGAACCCACTCAAATATTACACATGCATGTAAAAAGAGAAGGCTTTTATGATTTACTAATTTTATCTGACAAGGTAGCAGAGGAGTTAAGTAATGATTACTAAATACACTAATATCTTTTTACTTGCAAACATATATATATATATATATATATCAGGATGCATAGCCAAATTATTCAACAAAAAATAAGCACCTTTCAAAAACTTTTCAAGCACTCAAAAAATATTTTTAGGCACTTTAAAAAAATATAATTAGGCAGGATTGGCAGCAATGTTTTTGACAATTGTCAAAAATCATGACATTTTGAATAATGTAAACCGAGTGGCGTTTGCATTAGCTACAAACTGACAATGCGCCAAAATAGATTGGGGTTGAATTAATTGCGAAAACATTGAATAGAACAATGTGAACTGGGTCTTTTTGCATAATTTGAAGCGAAAATCAATATAGTAAAGGAAAAATCTCATTTTGAAAGAGGGAAAATTAAGCACTTTTTAAAAACACCCAATGAAAAAAGCACCTTTAAGGGCTTTTAAATAATGAAAATCGAAAATAAGCACCTTTAAGCACTTTTTAAAAACGCTACGCACCCTGTATATATATATATTTTCATTGAGAAACAGTTAACCTATAAATATTACAACTGTTTTGAAAACATCCTTCAATTTGTTTTTAACTAACATCATGAAGTTAAAACAACCATTGACAGAAATATGCAAAAAAAAGTAATTAAGATTCTGTTACGATTTTTCTGCAGTTGATCTTCACCTTAATTTATTTTAAATATGTAAAAGTGAATATCAGAAAGTTAAAATTATAAAAAAAATAGTTAATCAGTTTTAGAGGAAAATAACTTAATATTGTTTACATAACTCTCTCTACATTAAAAGATCGAAAAAGTCACAGCTGCTATTTTCAGCGTTCAACATAATGTTACACTTGTTTTTTAACGCAAAAACTACTTTCAATAGAAATTTTAAATTATCAAAAATTACACAGAAATGTATAGGGAATACTGTGAAATAAAAAAAAACAGCATTTGATAATTAGTTCCAAATTTATTCTTTTTTTCCTTTATGTTATATTTTGTTTTGTTGCGTAAAAACTAAAAGACTTAAAAACTTGTAATTATAAGGTGTAGAAAATGCAAAAGGAGTACAATAGAATAAAATATTTTATGATTTGGTTATTAGTATGAGACATGACATAAGGAGAGTTTGTTTCAAAATTCCAATTTGTTCAAGAGCTATTGCAATTTTCAGTTCTTTTTACTCATTCTGGGTTGTGGTGGTCTTGTTATTTCTAAATTTTCCTGATAAACAATATTTTGTCTTTATTTGTTCCAATTTTTAGCATTTTGTTGTGATAGTTTTTTGTTTTTTCTTCTGTTCGGAAACGTAGGTGGTACTTTTTCACAATGAATTTAAGAAATAAAAAAAATTATTTAGAGAAGGAGAGACTGTCAAGAATTTTGAAAACCTCTTTTGAAGTAGTTAACGTGGAAATGTCAAATATTATATGATTCATTGCAAGAGAGTGAAAAAAAAAAACCCTGAAGCATTGCAAGTGCAAGGAATTCGTCATACGAAAAAATTACTTTACCAATTTTGGAAGACATGAGAAGTGAGATTCTTGGATGAAAACATTCCTAACTAAAGAAAGCTGTGGCTGGATTTTGCCCCATTTTAATCTTGTTGCCAACATAATCTTAAGAAAAAATATACTTCTTCAATAAAACCAATACGTCATTTTATATTTCCTTCACAAGAATAATCGTTATCAAATGCTTTAAGACAAAAACTGATTAAGTTAACTATGATTTAACAAACAGAAATTAAATATATTTTAATTCAAACAATAATTGATTTGTATTATTTTAAAAAAATATTACTTTGCTTCCTAAAAAAAATCCCCTTTTATTCTATTTAAAAAATTTAAATATTTCAAAAAAGTACTGTTGCAGTTATAATATATAAATAGTTTGAAATATATATGTGGATCATACTATGTTTGTAATCACAAAATTAGCTTAATTGAAGATCAATAGCAATTTCTTTAACACATTGAGATATTAAGTTAAACAGAATTTGATGAGAAATATAAATAAATAAAATTCAAATACATGCATTAATAATTATTTATTAATTAACTTCCGAATTTCCCATTATTCTTCAGAGGAATAAACAAACATTTTTAAGAACTAGAAAAGAAAAGAAAATCATAAAACCTCCATTTTAAAATGCTTTCAGACATAATTATTTTATTTAGCTTCAATTATTTAGGAAATATAAATATATAATAAATTTAGATAAATATATTGTTAGTACATTAACTGGTTTCTCAAGTAATCAAAGTGACATTGATAATTAATTGATTTCTCAAATATTCAAGACATCATATGGCCATCAAGACCATATGATGTCAAGACATCAAGATAGACCATCAAGACATCATTAAAATGCAACTTCTGAATAAAAGTGTTACCCAAGTGTCCCGGTAGTAGATACTCTCCAGCAATGGGCTATGCTGTGTTTACCACAGTATCTGCAGATTCCGATTTTTTTTAAGAACAAAAGGAGAAAAAAATTGTGTGCAGAAAAAGCAGAGAGCTTGTTAAAACTAATAAGCAAATTAAATTAAAACGCAAAGTTTTAGTGTAAAGCTTAATTATATTTTTAATACGCAAATTGTGCTAAATATATATAAATATAGAAATATGTATAAGTCAGAAGGAGAAGCTACTGAATATAGATATAATTTTTACAATAATTTATTAAGTGCAATTTTTACAATAATAATCTCTGCCTCACTGTGTCAAAATCACAAACAAATTTGAATATTTCAATACAGTGCTGCAGATAGTCTGTAAATCATGAATTCCTCAAATATTTAAATTTCATAACCATTAATGAAATGCAACTTCTCAAAAAGAATTAGTTTTAAATATTGTACGGAATGGAGAGTTAAAAGGTAGAAGATTCGTAATAGATTTCACTATGCTAAACATAAATGGTAATACTTAAACAGGGTATTAAGCTATCAAACAAATATTAAATCAAACAGTGCTATAAGTTATCTTACTATTAAGACACTTAGTTTTGAGAGAGTTTCAAAAAACAATTAAGTATTATATTTTCCATTAGCTATTTTTTTTCTTATTATTAATAAAACCTGATAAGTATAAATTTCAATATGTATGATAGGGTACTTACCATACTACTTGTCTGCTCATTACTGGTTTCGTCTAAAAAATAATCAAATAAGCATTACATATAAATTTTATCAAAAGAAGGTATTAGTGATTTACAGTAGTACAGTAATGTAGATCAGTGTTTCCCGAAGTGTGATATGCATACCCCTTAGGGTACGGAAACAGTTTAGCGGGGGTAAGCATTCTTATGCAAAATATCTTGCAACAAACGAAAAATTTCAAAGAATTTTATTTAAAAACAAAGTTAGCCATGAAAATTTATGATTATGTATTTTTCTATTGGCTATTTTTTGCTGAGTTAACAGCTAATAATTAATGGTGTCAACAGCCAGTTATGATTTTTAACGTTTGTGCAATTTTTTTATTATAAAAAATATATTCATTTTTTTTATTCATAGTACAGAGAGTTACGAAAAATTTAGAAAGGGTACACAAAAGTCATAAGTTTGAGAAACACTGATGTAGATGGGAAAATTGACATTTTTATTTTAAAAACCCTTTAGTCAGGAAAAAATTTACATTATAAAGATGAAAATTGATATAAAATTTTTAAATTAGTTGATACCTTTTAGTTGAACATTACACTCTTAAATTAATAAAAAATGACAAAATACCATATTCTTAAATTTTTCACACCCTTTAAAATTGTATCACAAGCATACTATCACTTTATATTCCTATAGTGTAATTATCTTAATGATCATTGGTTATACAATGTATTTTAAAAATACCAATTATCACAATTTTTTTCAAGGCTCTAACCATTTAAGCAAGTTTTAAAAGGCAAAATTTTTGCATTAAGTTTCACATTAAATACTTGCAAGCTGGAATTAAATACTTGCAAGCAAGGAATCAAAAATTATATTAGACAGGCTTCTGAAAACATCCTAACATGGCTAAAAGATTTTTCTTCTAAACTAAAGAAACATGAGTGCTGTTTCCTTTGATATAGTTTTGTAGAGATTAAAGTTTTCTACAGATAGAAATAGCAATTATGTAAATTTTCCTGAAAAAGCTTGGTCAGTAAAAAAAAAACAATGCCTTTAAAGCAAAGCATGCATAAAATAGTTCACCTTAATATTTGTATAAGTTGTGTTCTCCCTAAGAGTTTTTTGAAGGACAGTCTGCCCTGCTTGCCCTTTGATCCCAATGAATGCACTCTCTTTACCCTTTTTGTAAAAGTAAGCCACAATCCCTTAAAATCACTGCCTTTTTATTCAGATTCCACTTAGGAAAAAAATTTATTCATGGTTTTTAAATAATAATTACACTGGTAAAATTATCTGTGTTTATAGGCTAAATACTGATTACTACTACAAGTATTTCCTTTGTTAGGATTATTTTCAACTGGTTAAATTTTTTATAAGTATCATTTCGGGGAGATATATTAATAAACTTTTCAGTGGTTTTAAAACTATTTTTTTAAAAATAAAATGCATCTTTGAATGTCGATTTACACATAATTTTTAGTTTAAATTATATTTGATTGAACAATATAATCATATTATTGATTAAAAAATTTTAAGTAACATTAAAAAATTTTTTTAAATGTTCAATTTCATCAGCTTTAATAAATATGCGTTGGAAAAAAAATAAACCAGTTTTATAAAAGTTTATATAATTTTTTTCCTTTTTACATAAGGTTTCTTTGCCGGTGTTTTGAAAGTAAAAACTTGAGGCTCATTTGCTCCGCCTTCACAAAGCATTATACTAAGATCGTAAAGCAGAGAGTGCTTGAAACTGTCACACAATCCAAAACAACTGATGTTTGTAGAGCTAATTATATACCCTACAAAGCCATGCAGGAAAGTAAATAGCTTAGTTAGGTATTTTAATTCAATGTAAAAAAAAAGAAATTGTTTTGCTATTTAAATTTGCAAAATAAAACTGTTAAATGAAAATAATTAATCCAGGGATGCTTGTTTGTCTATTTTAGATGGTACCCAAAGAACATTTATAGTTATCAAAAATTATAAAAAAAACTTCTGAAGAAAATTTAGCAATTAGCAAAAAATTATTGCATGTGCAATTGAATAGAACCTACATTACACTATTGAATATAATCTAAAATAATCCATTTTTTGCACTAAAAATTACATATTATGTTGACATTTATATCTTACTTTGGCAGGCAAAGAGATTAAATTTTCTGTTGACTCAAGTATAACTACAACTACTTTCAATACAAAAAAAAAATGTGTCTCCTGCATCAAAAATTATTAACTTTTACACTTTAGATTAATTGAATTTTATTATTCAAAACAAATACATAAATATGAAATAGGTTGATAATAACATGCGAAAAATCCAAATTGCTGTGTCAACAAGAATGCATATTGAAATGAAGATTCATAATCTTGTACATGAAAGTTAATAACCTATCAAAGAAAAAAAGCATAGGAATTCATACCTTTTTTTTAATTGATTAAATGAAAACCAGCACTACTTAGTTTCTGTTCTGCCAATGTGTTTCAATTACTTTTTTCTAGCCAAGATAGATGATAATATTGACCAAGATTGACAATTTGCACAGGTAAGAAATATAATGTCATGATCAGGTTTGATTATTTGCACAGGTAAGAAATGTAATGTCATGATCAGGATTGATAATTTGCACAGGTAAGAAATATAATGTCGTGATCAGAATTGATAAGTTGCACAGGAAAGAAATGTAATGTCATGATCAGGATTGATAAGTTGCAAAGGTAAAAAATTTAATGTCATGATCAGGAATGTGAGAGGTGCAAAGGAAATAAAGCAAACCTTTTTTTGAGTTAGAATCGCAATTAACTTTAAATTTAGGATGAATTTGCTACACTATTTTAGTAAGGTTAAGGAACTGCAAAGTTGGTTAGTAGTGAATTAAGTGAGATTACCCAGGTATATTTGTCAGAGAGTAATGCTTTGATTAGTTTTAATGTAAATTTTAATAATGCCATCATTGTTTAGACAGCAAGTTGCATCAGCTTCAAAGGGAAAAATATTTTTTGTACGTCACAAGATTAAATAAGGAAAAGGAATTCGTTTTACGATAATTAAATACATTTATTATTACCCCGCATATGTTAAAATTGTAAAAAAAAACATTGACATGTCTTAAAGTTATTCAGTAGAAAAGAAATAAGATACATATTTTAAATGTGAGTGACTTAAATGTGTTTAATACTAATTTCCGTTTATGATGAAATGCACGTTCAGTGCGGTTAAATGATACTTTGTGTGTAAATTGCTATAATCTTATGAAATTAACTCGAATAGTAATAAAGCTGTTATTTACGAGGAAAATATTTAATATAGATTGATTGTATTTTTTTTTTCAGTGAAATGTTAATTTGGTATTAAAAATAAGTATAGTAAGTGTAAACCTAAAATGTGATAGAATTGCATTGTTATGCTAGTTTTTAGCATGTAACTAAAATGGTGGCAATAAAAATGTACCAAATATGGCCAACAAGGTAATAAATCAACCTAAATTAGTGACAAAGTGTAAACAAAGCTGTCACGCTTTAAAAACCATGGTCGAAAAACTTGGATTGGGAAAAAATTTGCTGTGACTGCGGTCCCTGGCGTACAATAGGCCCACTTAAAGTTTCAGCTCATTTACTCATAAAATAAAAGTTTTTCGCTCTGTGGAATCAAATCACTACACTTAAGCAATACGTCTTCTGAAAGATAAAGGGTTCAAATTCCAGTAGAGACATTTGATTTATATTACTTGAGTTCTGATCTAAGATTGATAACTATTTAGTATGTTTTATTCAATATATTAATTTTTAATTTAAATTATGCCATTGAAAACAAAAACTTTGTTGGAAACACATAAATCTTTCAGCAAGAATTATAATGCTATTTGATTTAAATTTTCATAATTAAAATTTAATAAAAAACCCTATCGATGTTTTAAACCAGCCTCTTTGATTCAAGCTTAATTTCGTTTCACTACAGATTTCACAGATGACTTACTTGTTATTCGAAATTGTGTACTTAAATATCAAAATATACTTTTAATGATAAACAGCTTTTTGAAATCTATCATATATACTTAAATAATTTTATGTATTTTTGGCAATTTCTTTTATCTTATACACTTTTACATCAACAAAATTACATTCTTTTTCCACTTATACCCTGAACATTTAAAAAAAGTTACATTCCATTTGCTATATAAAAAAGTCTGATTAAAATTCTACAAACCAGTAAATTTATAGTGGACTTCTTTAGTACATTTATCGATTTCTATTTTTCTGATTTTTTCTAATTTTCCATCTTGGCATAATTTACGTAAATTAGCTTTACATCTTCTTTTGCCTGCTTGATCATAATCACTTTCATTCTTATACTTTTCATATTTTGATTCTGATATTTTATCCAACTCCTATAAATAATATAAATATTAATAAATCTTTATATTAACAACATATCTTATAGTCTCAAAAAATTGCCAAAATATTTTTCAATGAAAATTGTTTTAAAATTGTTTCAGCTTTGTAAGAAGTAAATAATGGGAAAATATTTTTAAACGAAAGTAAAGTATTTTTAAAGCATAGTCAGGGCCGGATTAACCTAGAGCCACACTAGGCACGTGCCTAGGGCCTACGAAATTCAGGGGTCTACGAAAAACTTGGGAGAAAAAAAATTTGTTGACGAAAGTAATTTAGCTTTAAAAACAACAAGTGTATTTTGTACAAAATCATGAAAATACAAATAAAAGTATAATATTTTTCGGTAATAAATTATTTTGCAGAATCTTATGATCTAATATATTACTCTTTTGCGATTTTTGGATTCAACGAAATCTTGTATTATGCTGTCGAATTCCAAACTACGCAAAATATCGTATTCAATAGACATAAGTGCGAGCGATGCCAAATGATCTTGATTCATTCTTGCACGCAAATAATTTTTTATCAATTTTAATCTGGAGAAAGATTTTTCTCCTTCTGCATTTGATCCAAGAATCGACAAATATATTCTTAATGCAATGTGAACGTTAGGAAAAGTATTCACAAGTTTATCTTTAATTTGAGCTTTTGACAATGTTAATTTCCTTCACTTAGTTATCATAGTAGTATCATGAAAACTATGAAGCTATTAGTATAAATATTTCTTGTAATTAATCTCACTATCAATTTCACTGTTTTCTTTGCTGGTTTGTTGTTGTATTGTTGACGTGAAGTGTTTACATAGTATCGATCGAACTAATCATAATGGTATTATCGATATCAACTGCAATATCGGCAGTATGTCGGTATTGCAGATAAAGTTCGATAAACAAATTAAAATCTACATTAATAAAAATGTTAAAAAAAATATGCAAGAAAATTTTAGCATATATTTTGAAAAGAGGGGAGGAGTGGGGGAAGGAGGGGAGGGGCAAAAAACGGCTATGCCTAGGGCCTACGAAAGGTATAATCCGGCTCTGAGTATAGTATTTATTTAGTAAAAAGTAAAGTATTTCTTATAAAGTACAAACAAAAGTAAAGTATTTTTAGAAAGCAAGTTTTAAATTTAGAATAAACACAGTTTCGAAAATGTCCAGAATCATGTTTTAGCAGTAATCAGATACGTACCTTAATTATAAGTATGCTAAAATCATTAATGAAACTTAAAAAGGACAATAAATATCCAAGTATATAAAATATTATTAAAACCTAACCTCTTTTTTAAATATATATATATATATATATATATACATCAGGGTTGGGTTTTTGCCCTCAAAAACTGGTTTTTGACATGACAGTGGTAAAAACCGTGTTTTTGCCGGTAAAAACTGTCAAAAACCTACTGTTTTCTTTAATTTATGGCATATAGCGGACAATATATTATTTTCACATAATTGCCCTTATAAATGAATGTTGTAAATGATTGCTATTGATTTTGCAACTATATACATGTATTCTTATAGAAGGATATACATTCATACAGATATTTTTTAGTTGGGTTTAACAA
>NC_092209.1:55787597-55804117 GCF_043381705.1 Parasteatoda tepidariorum | reverse complement strand
TGCACATGCATTTGAATATAAATTTCTGAGATTTTAAATCTGTTATTTTACCTTAATTTTAATTAAAAAATATTTTAAAACCTGCTGATTACCTATAGTATAATTAAATTTCAATATAATGCATGGCAACTGTTGGTAGTTTTGAAGTTTATATATTTTCTTGGCAAACTTCAGTTTTTGACATTTTTGACGGGTTTTTGACGGTTTAAACCAGTATTATACCCTTGTCATGTCAAAAACCACTTTTTGACGTCAAAAACCCAACCCTGGACATGACGGTAAAAACCATGGTAATAACCGGTAAAAACCGTCATGTGTCAAAAACTTGCCAACCCTGATATATATACACAGTTATTTCAATTTTTCTACATCAAAACATGACCTGGATAAAATTTATATGCTACATAAACACATTTTGATTGGTTGATCATGCTTGACCTATGATCAACCTAAAACTTACACCAATGGTATTTTAAAATAGAATTAATTGTTAGTTTATAATTTAAAATTACTAGTTTATAATTGTAGTTACGAGTTAAAGACATGGAACAAGACAGATCAAGATATGGAAATATCCACTCGATTATTATGGAATCAAATTCTGCCTAACGAAATTATATTTTCTGTACAAAATAAATAAATATGCCATATATAATATCACACTACAAAAGGAATTGGGAGAAAACCAAAGCTTAAATAGTAATACAAATATGTAAAATAAATGCTTTATTCAAAAAATGGGGATATTTTCGTATCTTGACCTGACGCGCCAACAACAACCGCCAAGGTGCTAAATTGATTTTAAATGCACAATTTAAAGAAAAAAACTCTTAGATGTTTGCCCAGGGGTAGGTACAAGTTATACCTTTTGAGTTGATCCCTTTCTGTGATTCTTTTTTTTTTAGTTTCTTGCAGGCCGCTTCCCGGAAGTTGCTTAGATTTGGCGATTATTTTGCCACAGATCACGTGTCACAGAAATTTCCCCAAAAAAATTGCGAGGAAAGCCATAAATAGCAATATTGAAAGTGAATTTTAAAATAAATATGTTTTTTACAGATTAGACAAGATATTTATAAAAACATCATATTAAAATGTAAAGTACTTCTCAATTTCGCCGGCGCAAGTAAATTTAGTTTTTTTTTAATTATTTCCTTAGTTATATTTAAAAATAGGACTCACAGAAATCTTTTTTTTTTCTAAAAAAAAAGAATCTTAAGAACTCTAAAAGAACAAACTAACTTTTCATTGACAACTTTATTACTTGCATTGGCAAAATGGAAAAGTGTACCAAATTAAATTTAATTATAGCACTATTATATAACTTTCTGAATTTAGAAATGGAAAAAGATAGAAAAATGAAGTTATTTCTGAAATCTGAATGTTTCAATTAGTTAAAAGTCTGAAAATATCATTGTTATTTAGTTCATACTTGTCAATTTGCAATTTTATAACAAAACTTTTACAAATACAAAAGCACAATAATCTAACATACCTTAAACAAGGCTAAATAGTTACGCGACCAATCAGGAGATTTTTTATGCTTAAATAGAATCGAAAAAATCTGCTCCTGTCGATCAATCCATTTAATTACAAGTCGGCATGTTCTGTTTGCCAAGCATCTTCTGAGGCAATTTACTGTTTTACGATCCTATTTAACATAAGAACAATAGATATTACTTATTACAATAATTTGACATATAATCAATAACTGAGAACAACAGTATACAATATTGCTGTATGTCTTAAAAACCAATCTGAACCCTCTCAAAAAGCTAATATTCTTAGATTAATAAATTCTAATAGATTCACTTTGTGCCAAACTTTAGACAGAGATAAAAACTTGCATTATGATGTGAACAAATTTCTTAAGGATAGTAATAAAAAAAAATTCATGTTCTAAAAGTTCATGTTTCAATGTTTGGTTCTAGATTGAAAAAAAAAATTTTTTAAAATGACCTACCATTTCCAACACTACTGATAAATTCTATGGACATATAAATAAATGCTTCATTGCTCCATTTATGTATTTGAGATGCATTTAAAATGATTGCAAAACTGAATTAAATTCTGTAAGCTGTTGTCTAATTCTTAACCACTTCATAAAATATTTTGCTGAAAATTGAGTTGCCATACCTGAATGAACTTTCTACATGATATAAAATTATGATTTTTATGATATAAAACAAAACTTAAACAAAAAACATAGTTGTTTTTTAAAATAGCCTTGTCATTCATAATGGGTACATTTGTTTTTGCATATAATTATATAATTCAGGATCATTTTTATAAACGCTAAATTTAATTCATATATCTGTCTGAATAACTTTTGATTTACTGGTCAGATTTTCACATTCTAGGACTCAATCTTTATGGCTCGAGAAGGTGATTTCAAAAAACGTACTGTCTCTGAATAAACAACTTTTTTTTTACGGATTTGGAATTCTTATCCCCAAAATGTAAGGGGTAGCTGCAATTTGGGAAATATGGTTCCTATAGTTTGGTCAGGAGAGCGCTCCAAGGTTAGGGCCCCTTTGTTAATTTAACTTTTGCGTATTTCACTATGTCCCGAGAACTTTTTAAATGAATTAAAAAATTTCAATAGACAATTCTTACTCTTTTTAACAGGTTTTTGAAATCTCTTGTCAAAAACCAATTTTTGACACCAAAAACCAACCCTGATTTTTCCCAAGATAAGAAAGATATGAAAAGTGTATACTGAATCAGAAAGAGTTTTTGTTTCTTTGGTCCATGAAGACAGAAATTATAATGTAGTTTCTAAACAAAAACTGAAGAGTTAATCAACTTAAATTTTTATATTTTCGTTATGCGTAATTTGTTACACCCAGCTATCTCATCAGCAGAGAATACGATATAACTGTGGCTTAACAGAATAAAAGCAAAATCTAGTTAAATAATACAATATTCTGCAACAGTTCTGAGGAAAAATTGCTTAAAAGACACTTAAATTTTGTTTTCAATAAATTAGATAGACAAAAAACGAGATTAATCTATGACGAAAATATATTGAGACTTTTTATAAACAAATGCCTTTTTTATATTACATGCATTAAATGTACTATATTACCTCCAGTGTTTTCACTACAGCGCGTGAACGCGAGAATCTCGCATATTTTTTTCTTTTCCCGCATTAAAAAATGATTAACGCGAGAAGTTCGCGCACTGAATTTATCAATTTTAAAATGCACGAATCTCTCAAATTTTGGAAAAAATTAATGAATTACCAAACTCCCTCATCGACAATTTAGAGCACTTTGTAAAAGTTTAAGTCTGTGAAAACTAATCTGGAAGACCTGACAAAGAGTATGAACATGGAAATAACTTCAACGAACTTCACTATTCCATAACAGAAATAAGTGAAGAACCTATGCTGGCATATGTAGAGGACAGGAAAGTGTGTGCACAATGCTACAAATTTAATTAGTGATTCCGAATAGTTCAGCATCTGTTGCAAGGTTATTTAGCCCCCAAACCGAATTAAAACAAAATATCGTAACAGATCGATTGGTAAGCATTTGAGCAAACCTAATGAGAAAAGCTAATGAAGAAGTAGATACAGAACATTTTCCATATGATAATGCAGCAAAAATATTCAATGTTCAATGGTTTAGAAATCAGAAGATGTTAAAAATTTATTGTAACTAAACAAATATTTTTTTTAAAAGTCTATTCGGGTTTTTTTAATTTTTAGAAATCTCACTTAACTTTTTGAAATCTCACCCTGTTTTTGAGAAAGGGTGAGAAATTCTCTCCCATTTTTTTTTCTGTAATGAAAACACTGACCTCTGAATTAGATGTTTTTAAATAATTAGATACCATTCTCATAAATCAATATTTGATGATTAACTACTGTTAAAATTTTCGTATGTCTTTTTTGTTTCTGATGATTTAGTTATTAAACTAAGTAAGGAAAATGTATTGTTAATGTACTGAAAATATCATGTTTCTTTGAGTGTTTTATATACTTATATTCTTCTTTGTTTAACATTGTAGCATGAAAACATAGTACCTCATTTAGAATAGTACCTTAAGATAACAGAATATCTACTGAAAAACATTAAAACTTAAAATAAATTTTTCGTACCAGACTTTTTCTCCTTATTCGAACCATTTTCTGAAAAAGGAAAATAAGATATATATGTGAACATTATTTAATAGTTATGCAAAACAAGTTTTACAAATAGTAAAGCAGCAATCAAGTTTCTTTAAGACATTTCATTCCATAACTTAGGAATTTTTAATTAGTTATAAATTTAAATATTAAAATCATAAAGTTTTAAGAATATGTCCTCAAACAATTTAAAGAACTTAAGAAAACAAAAACTACTATGAAACCATTACCAACTTAAATGTTTTTAAACAATTTGATGAACAATAAAAAAAATATGTAATGAAACTTTTAACAACTTCCCAAACAATAATATTGAGAGAGAAATTAATTCTGAATAAATTATTAGTTTAAAAATACATGAACATTAATTATTTTCAATTTGAATTGAATAATTCAGCTTTTTGTGTTTAAAAAGAATATCTTTTAATTAAGTATTAAAATTAGAAGTCATATATATAATTTACGCATATTATAAAGAAATAAAATTTTAATCTTTCTTTTTTTCAATTCATAATAAATAAACAAGATATACTTTCTTTTTTTTCAATTCATGATAAATAAACAAGATATACTTTCTTTTTTTCAATTCATGATAAATAAACAAGATATAGAATTTCCGGAAAGCTCGTTACCGGTTTCGATGAATGTTTAATACAATATGTATCCGTTTGAAGCTAAATCAAAGAGTGGGAATCCAGACAAATAAATAATTGTTCAAAGAAAGGAGAGGGACTTGGTGCAACGTAGACAAAAGCAAAAAATGAGTATAGAGCACAAATTAAGTACAGAAATGGATATGCTCTAGTTTCGGCTCTATAAACCAGTACCTTCCTCAATATCTATACACCATAATGATAAATATTTTAAAAAGAGTAACAAATAGGTAGCTTAAAGGCATTAAGTAATCAATTTCGTTGTTTATATACTAAGGTTCTCATTTACAGAACCGAAACTATAGTATACCCATTTCTGTACTTTAATTGTGCTTTAATTACATTATTTTTTTCTTTCATCTATTGTTTTCTTAGTTGTTTAAATTTTCTTAGTTGTTTAAATTACCAATTACCAACTAAAGTAAACTAAAGCCTCCTTCATTGCCATAATTAATTATACAAAATTACTATTTTCATTATTTCCTCAATCACATATTCAGAAAACTTCCAGCTTTAAACATTTTCACTCCAAAATTAAACATTTTCAAGTATCAAATAATGCAGAAAAAAATCAACTTAAGTCACATCATGAGTACAATTCCTACCCGTCAATTCCACTCTTTAATTTAGCTTCAAACGAATGTTACTCTGTCAACCAACAACTTGCCAAATGACTTTCAGAATGTTTATAAACTCAGCGTAGGTCCCGCGCATCCTTACTCGCCGGTTTCAATGAAAAAGATTACGTAATATTCAACCAATAAGAATTCGCCACAATTTGGAAACTAAACGTAAACCTTCGCCAATTCCACTCACATTGGCGTCTTCCTCGCTTTTTTTTTTCTTTCTTTTTTTTTTTTTNTTTTTTTTTTTTTTTTTTTTTTTTTTTTTTTTTTTTTTTTTTTTTTTTTTTTTTTTTTTTGAACTTGCCAAACTGTAACGTTGTCCTTGAATAACAGTAACTCTCTCTTTTTCTTTTTTTTTATGGAAACCAGAAATATATCATTTGAAATTTAGCATCATTGCTTTATCGTAATTCAAAACAAATCATTCGCATTTGCTTCATAAATTCGCATCTCTTTGAATTTAACTGAAATAATCATATTGAAAAATATTTAATTCCGTTGTTTTTTAATTAATTAATTATCTCGCTTAAAATAAATTTATTTAGTTGAAAATACAAGGGTATTTCAGATAAATTAAAATATTTCTACAGTAGAACTAAATCGAAAGTGCTACAGTGTGCTTAAATCGAACATTATTCTGGTTCATTTCAATGTAAGTAAGTGAATCAGAATTAAATACTTTTAAATATGGCATTATTTATCGCAGAAAATTAAAAAATTTTATACAAAATTGCATCACAAATTCTATTATTTTTAGTTTAGAAATGCGCTTAAATATTAAATTCCAGCATTTTTATAATATTTCATTAATTAACTATCTAATCTCGCTAAAAATGAATCTATGTACTTAGCTGAAAAGTCAATATTATTTCTTCGCGTCATAAAATAAACGTTTTAAAAATACTGGAAACGGAAAGGTGAATACATACTATATTAAACATACTAAGAAAAAAAAATTCTATTAAATATTTTAAAAAATTCGCTTCATTAGTTCTGCAAAATTTAAATGAATCATTCAAACTTGCTTCATCTATTTTTTTTTTAATTTTTATAAATTAATTAATTTATATAATTTTGTGGGATTGAGAGTTTTTTATTTATTTATTTATTTATTGCAGACATAAAAACGGCTGGCGTTCACTTGCAAAGATTAATAACCAGTTAGGAAGAAAAAATATTCACCTGCTTGAACTTGAAAGGAAAATTAAAAGCTACATTTTGGTTGCTCATAATATTAGTAGCTCCTCGAGGTATAAAGTTTTCACCAGGTATAGGCAAGTTTTTGGAGTTCATGGTTGTAGTCTTTTTCAATCTATGCTGAAACGCCAAATGCAAAAGAGATCAATTTGGGTAAAATGGTCATCAAATTAAAAGTTTAAAATTTATAACTTTAAAGAAAACTGAAAAGTTTGAAGAATCTGTCTTTTTTTCAATCTCCTGTCCTCCGATGAGAACTTGACAAGCACTGCCTACGAAGCTTCCCAAGCAGGGCACAAAAAGTTCTCTAAACACTACTCTGACTATATATTTTAGTATCATAGGTAAAATTGAACTGGTAATTACCCAGAGGTATTCACTACCGAAACGTTTATTAGCAAAATTCATAATTTTAAATAATTATAATAAATAAAGAAAACGAACCAACAAGTTGTAGTTAGACTTATTGCAATTCAAACAGTCAGACTTTTTTCACTACCGAAACGTTTATTAGCAAAATTCATAATTTTAAATAATTATAATAAATAAAAAAAAACGAATCAAGAAGTTGTTGTTAGACTTATTGCAATTCAAACAGTCAGACTTTTTTAACCCATTAGCGGCAATTGTCGCCCTGATTTTCTTAATTATTTAAAGCAATATAAATTAGCTTTATAATTTTACAGCATTAAGTTTTATTATTTATTCTAAACAATTTAAATAATTTAAAATTGTTATTAAAAGTGTAAATTATAATTCGATTTCATCAAGTAAATAAATGCTTTTGATTTTTAAAAATTCTTCCTTTGCAATAACTGAACAATAACAATGATTCCAGAGATTTTAAAGACTTTTTTTTCTTTAAAAATTTTGTATTCTAACTTCTCTCTTTCGCGATGAATGTTTTTTTAAATAGAAAAAGGTCGTCAATGGAAAATTCAGTTTACCAAAACCGTTTCAAACTCAAGATATACAGAGAAAAAAATTTATAAGGTACAGTTTTAAGATTTATAGTATACATAAAACAAGTTTCATTTTAAATTATCTATATTTTATCATCTGCTTAATATCAAGCTATGAATTCCTTCATCTTTTATTATTTTTTTAATAATAATAAAATTACTTTATTTTACATTTAACAGATTCTTTTTTACTTACTATCTAAATACACAGAAGAAATATATTTATACTAAACTCATTTTTTTATTATCTTGCGTATTTTGATTATTTATTTGTATAAGTGTCTCAAATAAGGATATATCTTATAACTTTCGTTAAAAAAAAAATTCACTTGGAAAAAAATACACTAAAAACAAATAAAAAATGTTTCTGGGAAATCAATGCCAAACGAGTTTTCAATTTTTTTGTGTATAGGATTTATCGTTATATCGCGTTTAATATGCATTTTAAGTATCTTTTTCAACAAAAAAAGTATACACATTAGGGGTTTCAAATTCGTCATTTAGAGCATAAATTAATTAGTTTCAAATTAAAATTTGGAACAGAAAAACAAAACCGTTATCGAAATCTAACGAATCACAACTGAGGTGGACAGAATCGTAAAACCCATTAAAAAAAAAAACAAAGGAGTTGAAAAACGATTATAAGAAAAAATTCCAACAATCATCACGCAATCAAACCGATTTCGAATTTTTTCATCCCACTTTCTTCACTAGTAATTCCACAGATTTGATAGCGTTTATGTTTTATTTCCCTCCCTCCTTCATTTACACGTTGATTTTAACCACCACAAATGTATAATTTTTTTAATTTCATTTTTGACAAAGACGTTTTGTATATTTTAAGGGTATTTATTACAAAACACTTTGCACGTGTACTTTTTTCGTTTCTGTTAGTGAGTTTACTTGAAATATGTCCTAGATATGAGATTCTGATTGAGGCTAATTTATTTTTTAGTGTAAGAATTTTTATTTTGTTTTGTCGTTTGAATTGTATGTTATAGATAACCATAATAAAAATAAACTAATATACTTGTCTACATAAGTGTTCTCGGAATTAAATTATGGTAGGAGATAAAATTTCACAAATAGAAAGATTTCAATAGATTCCTTTATATCCTCCTTTTATTTTATTTCCACCACCTGCAGTAAGTAACAAGAGCAAAAACGGTCTTTGAAAATATACGGATGTGACTAATAAATCAAATAATTCCATCTTACACAGATTTTGTTAAATTTAAACACCTGGCAGGCTAGATTTATTTCTTCCACTGAGTGCAACACAATTAAATAGAAATTAAAGCACTTAGAACAAATATTAGAACGTTCAGAAAAATCCCAGCATACTCGTATTAGGACTGTGCTTAGGGGTTGTGGTCTCAGAAAATCTGTTTAAATCACGATGGGTTCTTAGAAGTTGATTAAATTTTAAAATTGAAAAAATATTTAATATTTTAATAATTTTTCAAACTTAAATTAGCAATAGTTGTACAACTTAATTTAATTATTTTTGCATAACCCAATTTTATTAGCTGTGCAAAATAAGTAAAAAAAAATTTTTTTTTAATAAATTTTTGTGTTGTAAACCAGTGTACCAGTTTAAATGTACAACATAATTTTGTTAAAGTTGTACCACTTATTTTAATTACAATTGTACAAAATTTAATTATACCTACAATTATGTTTTTCAGTGTTACGTATTTAGAAGTAAGTATAATATTTTACATTTGAAATTGTGATTGGTTGCACTTTCTTTTTCATATACTGAGCGTGTTTTGGCCACACCTCATAGAAGAAAGAAGGTCTCAGCAAGGATTAATTTAGTAGTCCGAAGTAAACGAACATAAACTGCGCAGTGGTTGAAAAATAAGAAATATTACATTACGTTCTGGGGGCTACTTAGTTGTGCAGTGGTGGTGAATACGAAAGTACATTTTCACAACTAAAGGATCAAATTTCTTGTTTATGGTAACCCGTGCTGAGGCCTTCTCTTTTCTAGGAGGTATTGGTTTGGGTGACAAGAAGTTTGTAATGGCAGTTAATATGTTTTGCGCGACCTATGCCTGCTAAAACACAAGGCACGACCGTAAATGCAAATAAAATAAGTAATGTAATTCGAAGATTATGAATAGAAATAGTATCTAAACACAGCTGCTCAGATTTTGAAAAATCGATTTAACTCTGAACCATAAAAACTATTATTTGATGCCTAGCTATGACTTATATTAATGTATACACTTTTTTAATTTCTTAACTGACAGAGTTTCTAAAGGTAAACACAAGGGAGGTGATTATGGAACACCCTGTATAGTTGACTGTATCGATAATTTTTGAATAACTATAAAATATAATTTTTGCATTCGTGAAAATAAAAAGTTTTAATAGCGTAATTTTTTACGAAGAAGTAAGGTTGGAGACGTAGTTAAAAATTCTCATTTCAAAAAAATATTCTTACTAATAAAATTTATGAATACTAGTTCCCTTTTGAACCAATTAAAATAGTTAAAGCTGAAGAAGAGATTCTGGAACTGGCGTTCCAATTATATTTTCACAAGCGGGTATAAATTAAAAAAAATAATAATAATGAAACCGGCCACATACTGAGCAAAGTTTATAAAATATGTTTTAACAGCATAAGCTGAAGCATGGTATGATTTATGTAAATGAATAAAAAAATTGCATTTGTATTTTGTATTTCAAATCTAATTATTCAACTCAACATGATAAAAATACAAATAATGCTCCTTTTCGTTTTCACTTTAACGAAATCCGGCTTATTTTTTCAGCCTTATGCATAGATCAAAAAACAGATTCAAAACTAGACTAGAAGCTGCTCTTGACCAGAGAATTTTAAGACTGTTATTGATAAATTCAAGACGAATATTATTGTTATTACTATTACGAATATTATTGTTATTGTTAGACGAATATTATTGTTATTGTTATATTATTGCTATTATTGT
This sequence comes from Parasteatoda tepidariorum, assembly GCF_043381705.1. Classification (NCBI taxonomy): domain Eukaryota; kingdom Metazoa; phylum Arthropoda; class Arachnida; order Araneae; family Theridiidae; genus Parasteatoda; species Parasteatoda tepidariorum. The sequence continues at coordinate 55,793,590 of NC_092209.1, read as the reverse complement.
TACTATTAATATTAATTAACTATTAGTAAAACGATGACAAAATTTCAGTCTTCACAAATTAATATTTTCATTACTAGTTTTTTTATGGTTAATACGTTCACAATTAGTAATCAACTTAATTTTTGAAGTAGGGATTCCCCGCCGAAAAGGTCAATCATTTAGAGTTCTATAGAAGAAAAGAAATGGGGATCTAGTGATCTATTCTGTCTTGAACCACAATATAGTTTTTATGCCATTATAGGCATTACATATTTTCTAGCTTTTAAATTTCCTCTATTTCATAAATTTAATTTCTTAATCATTCCTAATTCTTTTTTAAACAATTAAATTAGATGATAAATTTTAATTCAATTCTTAAAAAGAGATACAAATATTTCTATTCCCAATAAATGTAAAGGACAACTTTTAATTTCAATTATGTATAACTAATTGTTATTCATTATCACGACAACTGAACATCAAATTCTATTTCAGACCTTTCTTTCATCAACCACATTAAAGCATATAAGTTATTAGATTTACTTTAATTTTTAATGAACTTTTTCACCTTAAATCTTCAGCCAAATTATTTAAATATTAGCATGAGATATCGAGAGACAGGCTGAAGTAGCTTTTCTTTGCGCAGTGTCTTGCTTCGATAATACGCCAACAATGGATCTCTCCTGTTTTGCAAAGCGTTGATTAAATACTACTTCTAATTAGACAGATCGTGGTGGGATTTATCTCTAGGGGTCAGTCCCAATTCATATTATGCAAAATTTATGATTTTACTAGCGATGGCAATACTCTTTCTACTTTGCACCTTAAGGTCTGTTCCGAAAAAAAGGTTTTAGGATTATCATCATCTACTTAAATTAGTTATTTATACCAACTACTGTCAAATATTTTTCATTTTATCTTTTAAATTCACTGCAACCAAAACTATGGTTCAAAGTTGAACTATATTATCATACTTCTTAAACTTGATTATACGATACCACTGATGTATACCATCAACTTTAACATGGTTTAATTTAACACCTGATTATAATAAAATAGCAGCATGTTGTGGTACTGATATTATGGTACAACGTTGAGCCGATTTTTCCTAGAATGTATAGTTGTTTGTCTTTTAGTCTAAATGGAATCTTTTTTAGCGCCACTTTAAAGTCATATACAAATTAAGGACAATGTTACAGAATTGTCAAGGTAACAACAAACAAAAGACAGAACAAAAATAATTATTATCCAATATATGAAACAAAACATTTTACAGAAACAGTTTTTTTATAAATATATAAAATTAGATTTATTCATTAATATTTGGCATACTCACTTTTATTCTGAAGACTTGATTTAGCATGTTAAATTCAGATGTTTCCATTTAACATGCATTTTTTTTTTCTTTACAACTATGTTTGTTGTACATTGCAATACGCAATATTGCAAACCAATCCAAAATCCGATGCTATATGATAAAGATTCGCAATAACTATCTCGTGAGTTTAAGACTTTAATTTTTGTTTTAAATTTTTAAACCTTAAATCTGCACCGAAAATCATTAAAATAATGTAGATTTAACAAAATAATCAAAGTAATTATTTGTTCTTTAATTTAAATTAATAAAAAAATTTGGAGCTCTTGATTTAAAATTTATTTTTAATAAATCATTTTCGATTAAAATGGGTTTTTAGAGCATCAGGTAGTCAATAGCTAAGAATCATAACATGCATGTACCTATATATGAATAGGCATTCGAAACTTTAATTAAAAAACCTTTAGTAATTACACAGTAATTTAATTCAAATATGTTTTAAAATAATTAAATTTAAACTAATATGAAAAACACCTTTTTAAATTTCTTAAAGTTTAAATTTCGTTATAAAAAAAATTTATAAAGATAATTAAATTAAGCATAAATTATTAAGCATTTAAAAGTTACTTCATTTTTATTATTTCAGTTTCAAAGCAATAGTCAACGAGCTAACAATCTATTATACTCAATTTTTAAATTAACATAATTGAAAAAAAAAAGTTTTGAAATTTATTCTACAAATAAAAATTTTAGAAATACCATTGAGATTTGTAAAATCAGTATAATTTTCAAATTCATTGATTTGCCAAATTTAAACATTCTATTTCGTATGTAAGCATAATAAGTAATTGAGGCGTTGCATATCAAGTCCATGATATTGAGATAAACGATAATCGAGCCCAGCGTTTTATTTTAACAATTACGGGTTACATCCAAGACCAATTTAACTTAAGAATTTTCTTTAATAAAAAATAGCCTTTAGGGATAGAAGTCTGCTTTCTGTACTCATGTCTGTTTTACGTAGACGTGTACACAAAGCAGACCATTTAAACCACACTTTTTAAAGTGAAATAGTTCTTCGAAAAATATAATTAATGCTGGTGTATTCCGAATATTTTTTTGGTATGCCATTATATTATTAAAAAAAAATTTAAAAATAAAAGCATTTATTGATAATTCAAAAGTCTTATTGTAAAAGTAATATTATAACAATAAACTAAACATGAGGATTAATAAAAAAAAATATATGACTCTTCTACTTTTTATTCATTATCGTGATTTTGATTCATAGTAAAAACTAATTACACTATTTTTAAATTTAGCAAAAAACAAACAATTTTCAAAGTAAAGTACGCAATATTTAAGGAAAATACAAATGTGTAACTAATAATAAAAGTAATTATTGCAATCATAACCTAAATATAAGGATTGTATCAGTCAGAAAATTGTCCCAGTTTTGATTTATACTTATAATTGTGATAAATAAAATAAAAACTTATTAATTTCAATTACATATAAAATGATTAACTTATTGTATATATTAATTGAAAATTTTATTAACTATGTTACAATTTTCATAATAATTTAATAAATTTATAATAAACAATTTCCTAAACGAAATAAGGAACATTGATAATGCAAAAATCATGCATAGACAGTGTAATAATTTAAATTAATAATCAAATTAATAATAAAATAAATAATTTAAATTAATAATAGATTAATAAATTAAAATAAATTAATATTAATAATAATTTAAATTAATAATTTAATTTTTTTTTTATGAAGATACATGAAAAACGGGTGTAATGAACAATTTTCAGATCAAAATACAGAACATTCATTAATTATTAAATACTTCTTATAGTAAAAGTTTTAAATGTCATTAAATGTATTTGTGTATTTTTTTAATGTTAAAGGATAGTGAATTTATTAAGAGCCTGAAACAAAAAAATTATAATTATTATTAGTTATTTAAATAAAAATGCAACGAAACAATTTAAAACCTAAATTTAATTCGTTATTTTCTTCAAATTTAATCCGTTCTTTAATTCTAAAGTTACGCATGGGAAGTGCAATAATCCTAATTAATAACCTAAATATGATCGATGAAATAAGACTTATATGAACAATTTTCAAAGCAAAATACAGATAATTCATTAATTATCACATACGCTTTATAGTAAAAGTTTTTAATAAAATTATAAACTAAATGTAAGGATCAATAAAAAATGGCAGCAACTTTAAATACATAGTAATAATTTCGATTTATAGCAAAACTAATTATACATATTATGTAATAAAAAATTTAATTATATATTTAATTATTAAGAGATAGTAAAATTATTAAGAGCCTGAAACAAAACAAAAATATTATTATTCATCTTAACAAAAATGCAACGAAGCAATTTTCAATTTAAAATTTAATTCGTTCTTTTTAAATTTATTATTAGTTAAGTGGTGGTCTAACTTCCCGATATCTATTCATACTATTAAAATTACTGATCGTACTTACAAATAAGGGTGGCATTTTATATGCCCTTGACTAACTACCTGATGCCCTAAAAACCAATCGCAGAAGAAGGGAGAAGGCAAAGTGACTTATCTAAAAAAAACCCATTCTCTTACGTTTCTTATCACATCAAATCCTAAACCAACTTAAGAGTCAAAGATATCAGCATTCAATATTTATAAAAATTATCATAATCATTTAATACTGAACTCACCTTTGCGTATGTTAACAAAACACAGTAAATTATTTGTAAAATAATAATTTGTTTCAGAACTGAACATTTAAAATCATGTAACAGAAGGGGGAAAAAAAATTCTGGCAAAAATATTTTTTGATATTTATTATTCATATTACTGCGAATTGGAGCAAAATGTATAAACTCGAACCTCAAGGTAAGTTTTTTAAACACATGATTTAATGCATAAACTTGATATTACAAAACTGTGTGACACATCAACAATGGAAAAAAATGTAACATTCGATAATTATTAACGGTTCGACAATTATTAATTACTAACTGTGAGAGAATTATTAACTGTTTAACTTTTAGGGAAAAACAATATGCGGGCCAGCTCAACAGACAGCACGAATTCAAGCACTAAGTTAGAATTAAACTAGTTGAAATGTTTAACTACTAGTTTGTATATAAACCTAGCACGAGCTTTTTCTTGAAATTACAATTTGTTTAAAAGTTATTGCAATTTTAAATGCGAATTTTTCCTTTTATTTTTTTCTTTAATATATATTTTATTTCTTTGAGCCAAATCTATAAAACTTAGAAATTATAATTTACGGAGGTGTGTATAAAAATGTACAAAAAATTCTATGCAATAAAAAAAAATGTTAAATTAGATTATTGGTTTGAGAATTATTAATTGTTAAAACTTAAAGTAAAAAAAAAGTTTTTTTGTCCGATCTACTGCCCGCTGAAATGCAACTATAGAGTCAAAATTTGATGACGTTCTGAAAAGGCCATTTTCAATTACAAACTTAAATCTTTTAACTAAACTAAAAAAAAATCTTTTTTTTAAAACAAAAATATCGAATTTTAAGGGGGGGGGGACAAAGATGAATGAGAGACCATAACGGGGGTTGGCGAGCGGAGCGAGCAGAGGCAGAGCCTCCAAATGAAAAAAAAAAAGAAAGAAAGAAAATATAACGATGTAATTAAGCAGTGTCGACATCCTATTGACAATTAATTAATACACAAAAACTTGTAATCTGAATTTCTATTAGTATTATTTTTATTACCGTATTTACTTATATTTATTACTGTGCACAGTTACTTTATTATCTGTAATACTAATAGTATTTTTTACTAAATTACAATTAATTTTTTTATTAAGGAATCAAGTTTTTTTATTGGATAAGCACTTGGCTTAAGAGAATTATTCTATGAAAAGTAAAAAATGATTTTCAAAGAAATTTAATCTATTTTTATGACATTTTAGATCATAAAAATGGATTAAATTTCTTTGAAAATGACGACATTCTTACTTCATTTTAGGTCATAAAAACAAATTATTTTTTTACCTTTTAGTAAATTTAAGAATATTTTGTTGGAAAAGAAGAAAACTTATACAAACATCTACATTAACTTGAACTCGAAAATATGGATTTAATTTTGATGAATATATATTACAATGTTTTTTCCTATTAATTTAAGCAGGTCATATTTTGATCCCTCCATTGATTGCGTAAAATTATACTCCTCTTTATAGGGGAGTTCTAATCGGGGAGTTTCCCCTACACATACACACTCCTTTGCACGTTATTGCAATACATTAAAATAATACTGATTTTAATAAAATCATAAGTTAGAAGAGAAAAAAACACTGTTTCAATTCAATACTCAATACGATTATCGTTATCATTAAAAGCAATAATAAGCAAAACGTCCTGAAATATATGAATTTCAAGAAAATTATTTACTCTTATTTTCATTAAATTTCAGTTATAAAAAGGATATTTTTGTCATTGAAACTTATTATGATATTTACTTCACATTATATTCAATTGAAATTGACTCTTTTCGCTTTATAACAATAATATAATTTTTGTTTGAAGTAATAATCCAATTTCTTACAGAAAGTCTAAGATTTTCATGGGCTTTTTCGAGATTAGCGTGTTTTAAGTAAATGGTGGTTTGAATCAGTGTCGCCAGAACTTAAGATTAAAAAGTAGCGA
>NC_092209.1:55683568-55787097 GCF_043381705.1 Parasteatoda tepidariorum | reverse complement strand
ACATTTTCCACAATTCATATTGAAAACAGAAATTCATTTTAGATTGAACAATAATAATTAAGTCAGGAGATGTCAGATGTCGAATGCTAATTTTAACGTTTGCATCTGTCTCCATACCCCCACACTGTAAAAAATTACAGTAAAAAATACCGACACTTTGGATACCAGTACTTTTTACCGAAAAATTCATTTTTAGTGTAAAATTTTACGAAAAGAGAATATTGATGATACCGTAATTTTTATAGTAATATCTAGTATAATACAACTGAATCACTTGAATTAAATAAATATTGCTGTGAAAATTACGGCACAGAACTTTACGGTAATAATGGATTTTAAGTTAAAATGCATTCTACCGGATGATACATACAGGGTTTAAGTACTTTTTACCGGAAATTAATCCAGAAATTTTTACAGTGGAGCAACTATCAAAATGAATCAAAATATTATTGCGATATATTTTATTATTCGTTTTTTGGAAGAAAATACCAGTTAAAATAAGAAAATTTATCATTAATTTTTTTACTCAGAGTAAGTACGTTTTGTGTCTGATTTCATAATTTAAATAATCGTTTGCAATAATTAGCATACTTAAAATCAACTCCTCGAACTAATAAGACTGAACAAGTATTTTTTAATATTATTTTTATCAAATATTTTTTATATTATTTTTACCAAATTTTAGTTTTTTTGTTCGTATCAAGTATGCATCATAATATAGGTATGTATATCATGATATACATTATGTTTAATTACCCGTTCATGCTCTATTTATATTATGCGCATCATATAATTTTTAAGTTAATATAATTAATATCTTTAATTTTTACTAGCATCTACCATCTATTAAAAGGATTTTAAAACTTTTTGTCCTTTAACCAACAGCTGTCAGATATACTGATAACTACGGTTTTTATTATTATTTAAAAAAAAAAAAAAAAAAAAAAAAAAAAAAAAAACCTACTAATGCATAAACGTTTAAGAGTGACGATTTCAAAATAATATATACACAATGTGGAAAAACAATGTAATTAAAATGCGTTCAAATAAATCAATGCAAATATACTTACATAAATACAGTGAAGATAGAGCTTAGTGCTTCCAGACAATTGATATTTCATCATAGATTTTAAATGAATATTTAAAATTGAATCTAAACAATTCGATTGTAATAAAATACTATCGAAATCTCTGATAGCGGAAAAAAATATCGAATGCATTGAATGAAATAAATTCAAATGAAACAAAGTTTAAAAACAAACAATAAACTGCAATAATAAGATATAAATATTAAATACAAAAATAAATAAAGTACCTGCAGAACATCAATAAAGTATCTGCAGAAATTAAAGACAATTTTTAAAAATTTAAATAAATCTTAAATATAATGAGATATTTAATAATAAAAAAGATGTGCTTTCTTTATTTAAGGAAGAAAACAAAACTTGAAAAAAATGTAATTGAGTTAACTGGAGCTTAATGAATAAAAAAATATCAAAAAGAATTTCAAAATCAAAATATCAATAACAAAAATTGTAACAAAAGAATTCGCAAACGATAAAATTCGAAATTTGAACTCTGATAAAACAAAAAAGAAATATTTATACGAACTATCGATCTAACTGGCCTTAACAACAAAATAAAATGTCACATTCTAAATGGTCACATTGTGGACAGAAAAATAAGGGACATCACGTGACAGATAAGTTATCTATAATTGTTTTTACGCAGTACCCGATCTAAAATTATAATTCCGGGGAAGAACTTATTTTTTGGTACGAAAAAGAGGAACGTTTTTTTTTTTCTTTCGAGAAAAACGTTAGCACTATGATTACAAAATTCACAAAATTAATTTGCAATATAAGAGTGCAATTATCAAATAAAAGAAACATAAAAAAATTTCGTAAGCAGTGAATAAGTGATATAATTTGGCTGATATAATTTGTTGACACATCACATTACTTCGGCATTAAAGCAGCTGCCTATTTGTAAGGTATTCAGTAAACAAAGATAATTGCTGATAAGCACATACTTTAGAACATATTTATTTTTAGAAACAAACAAAATACAGTTTTTGCAAGTGATACGAATGCATTTTTATAATCGTAGATAGGTTACGCAATTAATAATATATAAAACCTTTGCAAAAGGATATTGAGGCGAAAATAATTTTATATTTTCGCTGTTGCTTTCGGTATAGTGAAATTTTCGATACAAGTAAGAAAGTAATTTTCATAAAGCAATTAGTAAGGTAAATTTTTTAAAAAAAAATTAATAAGTTTCAAAAATATAAATAAGTTTAAATATATAGATTCGTCTTATTATGTAAAGTAATTTTCAATTATAAGAAAATTATTATAAAATAAAATGAAAGCTAGAAAAGTTGGAATTTGAGTTTTTATAATAAATAATTCCGTGGCTATAACAGGCCACGTAATGTGTTGAAAAAGCAATTGGGACATTTTTCAAATATTTTTGCTCTGTAAAATATTTTCCCAGCATTTTTCAAAAAAATTAGGGCCTGGACATTTGATGGTGTCCAAGTCCTAATTTCTTAGTGACATTTTTCAAAGAAAAAAAAATCAGGCCTTTTTTTAGAACAGTATTCATACCTCAGACTACTTTTAAAAACGTAAAACGACAAACTAATAAGAAATTTTAGTTTGCTCTAATTAAGTATATGTAATTGCACTGCTACGTACTTCAGATTTATATTGTTTTGAGCAGAAAGTTCTAACAATTTCCAGTATAATTTTATTAAGGACGCACTCAACAACAGTCAGTGTAATAATTGTTTTCTTCTTTTAAGCTGCCCAAATTATGTCTGATAATTAAAGAGTATATTAAGCATGACTATGAAATAAGCATATTCATTTATAACATATCTGATTGTTAAAACCATAGTCCAAAAGTTACAATAAAAGCAAAAATTAAGAAATTACTTTTCCACTATAGAAACCTTGTTTTTAAATTTGATAATTAACTATCAGGTGTTTGGTCATAGAACTACGCATGAAAGAGTAATACAGCTTTGCCAATCTTCCAAAATTTAATGCGAATTCTTGAATAATAAATAATTCCATTTGTCTACACTGGCTCCATCTCCTTATTAGTCCCCCTCTTTCCTATTTTTTTAAACTGAAATTTTTTAAATCGAAACAAATAAAGTAGCTCAAATAAAACCAAATTATTTTAAAGATGTCTGAATGTAATCAGTCAGTTGCACAGCATAAATTAAAATTAGTATAAAATTAAAATTCTTAAAAAAAAAAAATATCAAGTGTAAATTAAATTACCTTTTACGTTAGCATAAAATATGCTTTTTTTGATGAATTATATATTTTTTTCTCTTTTTAAAATAGAGTATTCATGTGATTGCATTCCACATTTGGCGGGGATCTCATTGAAGTTTTCTGCCCTGCTATATATTTACATCTAAACTCTACAAAAGGATGATAACTCCATAGTTTAATAAATGGAGTAATCGTGGGCGTCACTGAGGCCCAATTTTTAAGTGGGACGAAATTAAATTACGCAGTCACAATAATTTTCTAAACTTTACATACAAAAAAAAAAAAAAAGTCTTTAAGTGTAAAAAATACTTTCAAAAAGATAAATTTTTTTTTTAAAATCTCTCTCATTTTTAACTTAAGGGATTTAAATCGATGATAATTCGCGAAAATTTTCTTTTTTTGTCTGAAATATTAAGAATGGATTTTAGATACTTCTAATTATTGAGGTGAACATGTACCCAACGACAGCATGGAGCTATATAATACTGTATTTATTTATTCCTCTCTCATATGAGCTGCTTTTGACGTGAATATTTTTTTCGTTTTTTTTGTATCTAAAATTATATCTCAAAAGCGGTCGTTGAAGAACATCCTATCCTTAATTTGTTTCTTAGTTTTTTTGTAAGCATTTCTCTACTACGCTAAGGCGTCTTCCCACTAAGCAGGTGGATAAAGTAAACACACTAAATTCCTATGACAAGAAAGAAAAAGGATAGAAATTTTTAACCATTTCTTACTGAATGCTGATAAATTAATTGGGCGACAGTATCATGAAGTAAGTCTTCAGTCAAACGGTTTTTAAAGATTGCGAAAAAATATTCGTTTCAGAGCCCTTTTTACGTTTACTTTCTGCTATTACATCATTCAAATCCATTTTCTGTGAGGAATCATATTCAATGCTCATGACTGAATTTTTCTTCAGTCATACTATTTCTTGACATATTTTTTATTTGCAGAGTGAACGCTTGCCGCTTCAATTAGTTATCATGAGTGACAAAAAAATTCGGAGTGAAATGTCTATGTTTGGAAATGTACCAACGAGATTATTATTTTTTACTATTTTATACATGTCATCTACTGCTAATTATCTTGGGCTAAATAATGCTTGAAGCGTTCTAATTCTCGCTATAGTTCTTTTTCATTCACATTATTGGCATAAATTTTTACACTGAAGCATTAAATCCTTGGATTTTAAATTTGAAAAAAAAAAAAAAAAAAATCCGAACAAATCTCACATGCCGTTGAACGAGATTTTGACTGATCTATGTTCCGCAGTGGACTGATCGTTAAGACACGGTTCCCAGCAGATCACCGGCTGCGGTTAGTGTGCGGGTGGGTGACCACTTGGATCAGTCTGCGTAGGGACCGAGGGTGTGCAGTATTGGTCCTCGTTAAACTGTGCTACCGTAAAGTGCTCGACTTCACATGCAGGTCGTCGGGCTACCGAAGCGGGGGAGCCATCCCCTCTGCAGAGGATCAAAATTGTGATGGCATGGCTTCGGATCATCCTCAGGGATGTTGACCAGACCGTCGCCAATAACCATTGTGCAGCTCTAGTGCGACGTAAATGAACTACTACTGCTACTTGACTGATCAATGTGTCAATAACTGGGAGATATACTCCAACTTTAAATCGTTCGCTACCTTGTTATATAAATACGGCACAGGGCCCCATGCCCAAGAGGTCGTAGGTTCGATCCCGCCGGCCGAAGACGTGTAGTAAACGGTGACTGATGCACGTTAAATCTGTCGGGGGTCACCTCCGAGTTCCCATAACAAATCAATACCTCTGAAGATACTGGAGAGCTCCCTAGTCTTCTGGATCAAAATTACAAGGATACAGAGTTGCACTTTGGTAGTCGTACATCCAGTATTAGGTATGCTGTTCAACGACGGTTGTTTAAAAAAAAAACACATTTATGCCTTGATCATTAGGGAAACATACAATAGCATCAGACAAGTATTCATTTTTCAGCCTTTCAAATGGAAAAAAAAAAAATTCCAATAACCGTCCCACGAATAATGGACGAAAAACAGACACAAAGAATACCGACTTACTTTTCACACAGTCAATGTTTTACCTGATAAATAATTTATCCCTAACCTGGGTTATAACACTCTCTACAATACGATGACTTGCATTCTGGTAAAAAAAAATTTTTTTTAGCACAGAACAGTTTAGAACATGTTAGACAATCGCTCCCTAAAGCTATCTCCCTTTCTTTTTGTTTTACAGGGTTTGTAAGTTAGTACACGGTACTTTCTGGACATAAATGCACCCCAGAAGCTTATAGAATTCATACCCTCAGGAGCATGGGCTATTATTTGGGAGGATCAATTAATTAAACAATTAAAAAAAAATATCAGCAATTGAGCCCTCAGTTAATGATTCAACTCTGGTAATCGCAAAAATCGCTTTTCCCTTACTCCACTACCTTTCAGTAAGAAATAGGAATAAGAAACAAGTCGATACTCTGGCTGTTGCTCGAAAACGTAACCTAGAGGCGCCAATTTTAGTTACAAGGAGTCAAAATCATGCAATTTAGATTCAAAGTAATTAAAAGTATTCATCAGACCGATCCTGTCTTAAACGATCCCCAAGATTCATATTATAGGCTGTATAATATTTCAAAAGATAATTTTATTTCCTTACAATAATATTAAAGACAGTGAAAGTTTTGAAACGACTAATTTTATTTATGCAATCCAAGAATGGTTTCTTGCAATAATCAAATTTGTGTAACTTTAGAATTCTGATGATGAAATCTTGTGATTAAAATCGGGCGAAAAAATTGATGTCGTAAATGAATAATTTCATTGAAAATAAAATAAAATTTTAGAAGAAAAGTGAATTTTCACTCATAATCAGTATCGATATGACTGAGAAGATTATTCATTGTATTATAAATTCATTGTATCGAGAATTATCGTTTTTTCTTCCCTTATAATTTTAAAATTTATTTAAATGTTTAAAAATAAAATACCAAATGAAACAAATATAACTAATATCTCTAAAATACATGAAAAGGCAGAGATATTCGAGAATTCCAAGTTCGTAAATGTGATATTTTATTCTATTGAAATTACTTTCTGTCTTAAATGAAAAAAAAAAAAAACTTAGATAATAAACTAAAACTATTACTGAAGAAAACAAACACTTTAAATATTTTTTTCAAAATTACTTTAATTAAGCAACAAAGATATAGCAATTATGAAAAAGATAAAACAAATTTTGAGAAAATTGATTACATATTCTCATATACGGAATTTTATTGCAAACATAATCATAATAATTGATAACATATTCTAATATGCAGAAATCTTATTGCACACATAATCATAATAATGGATAACATATTCTCATATGCAGAAATCTTATTGCACACATAATATAACGAAATCTTAAACAGAAATTAAATGGATTTCAAAATTTGAACAGAATTAAAATAGTAATAAAAATAATCAAAGAGGAGATAAAAAAACAAAACAAATTTGATTGATTTATTTACCAGATATTGATGCCATTAAAATTTAGATTTATTGTGAAACTCAAAATGGCTTTTTCCTAGCTTTAACAATTGTCATCTTAGCATTGCAGTGCACCAAGCCATACCAAATATAAGAGTCATCTACAGGTTTTGCAGTGCATCATATCATACAAAATGTTAAGTTCTTATTTACAGGTTTGAATTACAAAAATGTGGAACTGATTGTTACAGTCTATTTCATCATCAGCACAAGAAGTGGAGTATGAGGGATCCAGTTATAATAATGAATTTTACAACACTATATAAAATCACCATGTAAAATTCCTGTATCACAAGTTGAGGCACCGTCCAAAAAAAGCAAAGCATGTCTACAAAGGCTGTTTGTCGGCCAATGTATCAATGAGGTTACAGTTCTGAACTTTTGAGACCATGCTGCAGAGACAAGCTCACTGCCTTAACAATTGTGCCATTACAGTTACCTAATTTGAATTAAAACATCAACTGTACTTAGAATGAGTCTGCAGTTAAGATGGGTTTTTTTTAAAAATATTTCACCCTTGAAATTTTCTTATCCATTTTGTCATTGAAGAATAAGATAATATCTTATCCATTTTGTCATTGAAGAATAAGAGAAGATAATAGATTCTCTTAATTTTAAAAAACAAAACTTATCATTTTGGTGCTAATTATATTTTAGAACTCAATTATAAAGAGTAGGCTGCGATGTATAAGTGGTTAAGGAGCTGAACTGTCATCCTTGAAGGACGAGGGTTTAATTCCCAGAAGCAGCTTGGAGACTATCTTTAGATTGCTAGGTATTAAATTGTCTGGGAAATAAAGGCAGTTTGTGCACAATGCAGACCACTTTGTCATCCTTATGCTGTTGATCAAGAAATAGTGGAAACTTAAATATGTGTAACAATAAAATTAGAAACATTCCATTGCTCTCATTTAAGTTAAGGTAAAAACATATTTCAAAAATGGCATCAATATCTGGTTACCACCGGGAACCATGACTACAAAAAAATTTTCTCATGCAGAGAAGCAATTTGAACAAACAGACAACAAAATCTTTTCTCCCCTTTCAACAGGCACTTGATAAATACAATGAATTTATCTTCTCAGTCATAAAGACTTGTATCCTAAAAAAGGAAATAAATTGACACTATCATTGACATGCCACTAAACAGTGATATTGATAAATGTACAATATGAAACATGCTTATAAACCAGACAAAAAAAGTTCATCCCTACCTATATTTAGAAAAAAAATTTGGCTAAATTTGAAAGAGAAATGATTAAAAAGGAGCATATATACATTGCTATCAAGCACAAATTATGGCACAAAAATGTGCATACTGCAGCTTGGGTTCTTCCTCATAGTTGAAACACAAAATGACAGAAGAAAACAGGAGATAAATAGCAGTAAGAAGAAAAAAAAAGGCCTGACACGTGACCCAATCAGAAATAAAAATACTAAAATTGCATAAGAAAGCTGGTTTGTCTGCATATTTGGCTATATAAATGCACAATTATACAAGATACTGAAGTAAGAAAAAGTTTTGCTCAAAAAATAATGAATTTAGTAAAAATACTAAAAAATAATTTCCGAGTGGTTTAACCTATAAGAAAGAACTTAATAAGATAATTAAATAAGACATATATAAGTAAGTGTGTGAATGGGAGGGTAGAATAAGGACAATGTCTAAACGAAAATATGCTTAGAATCTCAGTTTATGTTGTCAAAATTTTAAGTTATTTTTTAAAAAAATTTCTGGTATTACGAATTAAATAACTTAACTGTTACTCTGTTTAAATAAATAATCCTAAGAAACTGTAGCTGTAAGATATTACTAGATTAAAAACTTCATTCACTACAAAAATATTACAAATTGGAAATGACAGACTTGCCAGATGTGAAAGAGAAGAAACAAAAAGTGATTTGAAAAATAAAACAGAAAGTTGCCGTTAACGAAAAATAAAGGTGATAAACTAAACTAGAAAAATCACAGTGCAGCAGCGAAGCAACCTGATCTTACATTTATACTTAGTATCAGGTCAAAATTAAAAAGTATTTGGATTTTACTTTAAAAAATCAATAAAAAAAGGTAACTTCTGTACACTAGCCAAATCATTCAACAAAAAAATAAGCACCTTTTAAGCACTTAAAAAAATATAATTAGGCAGTGTTGGAAAGTTTTTGACAATTGACGGTTTTATCTCGTTTTAACCGTCATGTCAAAACAAATAGCATTGTCTTTGACAATTGTAAAAAATCATGAAGTTTTGAATCATATAAAATGAACGGCGTTATCATACACTACAGACTGACAATACAATACGCCAAAATAGATTGGGATTGAATTAATTGTGGAAACGTTGAATATAACAATGTAAACCATTTTATAGTGAAAATCAACAAGGAAAAAATCTCATTTTGAAAAAGGGAAAATTAAGCACTTTTTAAAAACACCCAATGAAAAAAGCACCTTTAGGGGCTTTTAAAAAACGAAAATAAGCACCTTTAAACTTTTTAAAAACACTATGCACACTGGTAATAGAAATAATTAAAAAATAAATAAATAAAAGCTTACCAAGCTAAGTTGTGGTAGGCACCACATGGAATTCTCACACGGATAGTCTTCAAACTGTCTCATAACTGTTTCGTTCCAAACCTGAAATAGACATTTAAACATTTTGTTTCATACATGAATAAAAACATCTAAAATAGTTTAAAAAAGTTACTTGCAGGGGAATTTAAGTAAAACTCTTAATTGCAAAGGCAAAAACTAAAGCAAATTCAGGAGCTCTGTATATAACTGTTGTTATGAACAAGTAGATTTATAAAATAACTGAGAAAAACAGTTCAATGAGCAGCGAAGCAACCTGATCTTACCTTTATACTTAGTATCAGGTGAACTGTAAAAATTATTTGGATTTCACTTTAAAAAATCAATAAAAAATAACAACTTCTGTACAGTAATAATAAAAAAAAGCTTACCGAACTAAGTTGTGTTTGGCACCACATGGGATCCCCATTTGTAAGCTGTTCTGGAGATGCATCAGTGGAATTTTCAGACGGATAGCCTTCGAACTGACTCGTAACTGTTTCTTTCCAGACCTTAAATAGATATTTAAACATTAAGTAATAATATTAGTAGTCATTGGATTTTAAAAAACAGTATTTTTTCTTCAAGAAAAAATACTAAGCTACACTTAAAATATTAATACTTACAGAACTAAACTGTGACTGCATAGGATTCGTTTCTATGAGTTCTTCTGGAGATGCATCAGTAGAATCTTCATTTAGATATTCTTCTAACTGTGTTAGATCCATGTCTTCCCAATCCTAAAGTAAATATTTAAAGAATATACTCATTGGATTTAAAAATACAGGGTGTTTTCTAATGACCACCTTAAATATATATTTTGAGAAATCTTGTCACTTGTGAAGTAGAAAGATATTTTAAAATCATTTTTCTTTATTAGTGATTCAATGGAATGCAATAGCATTTCTGTTGTCCTTTAATGCTAACTTGTGATTACATTTTACTTATTTCAGGCGAGCAAGTGGACAAAAATAAAAAAAAAAGCTGAACTTTTACAACAGACACTATGAGGCAGGAAGTGTTCAATCTAATGCTGTGATATCAATAAGACATATAAAATAATAACTTCTAACTCTGTCGTGCGATTTTTAAAATTAAAAGTGGCAGAAGCATTTAGACAGTGAAATTAAAATGCTTCTCATATACAATTTTAAACTTCTTTGAGACCTACTATATTGCAGAAAATTAAGCAAATAAGGCTTAATAATAATCATCTTAAATTAATTGCCAGCTAATCATTTTTAATTAAAACGGTCGCAAACTTTCACCTCAATATCTTCTGATAGATTATTACTAACAGTTTTAGTCACTTTGAATGTTTTGTTTAATGAATCATTCAGCTGTATTTATCAAATTGACTTCCATCGTAAAAATACATTCACCTTACGATGCACCACGTGAAAAGGACTCTAGTAAACAAAAAACAAATATGAGTACGGACAAATGCACAAACAGCCAAAAATAAGAACTAGCGGAGTCGAGAGAACTATAATAATATTCACGGATGTGCAAATTCAATATGCATTGCATCAGCGAGGAAACTGATCATTGTTTGATATTCCATGATTGCTTCGATGATCATTCTTTCTCTGAAGGCTACTGCAGGGAAAAAATGTTCCATTCCAAGTATAACTATTTTTCAAGCAGCTTGGGTTTCAGCAGTTATAGGGGTCTGTAATCTTTTTAGCAGTAATCTTTTCATCCCTGTTATTTGGACTTAACTTTTGATGAATTTCAGAGTTGAGTTCTTTTTCTCCGAGCAATGATAAAAATAATAAGACAAGTACAATGAACACTTATTTCAAAATCAAAATTTTTATTTTGGACAAGCAAGTCTAATAATATTTTTGATTTTTAAATAAGAAGCACCCACTGAACTATATGACCAGGAGAAAAAAAAAATACATCTGCATAATTTTTCAAACTATTATTTTTAGTTACCATGCAATTATTGATGAGTACGATATTTTTAAAAACAATTAAAATACATTTTAATTTTTTAAATTAAATGATTTGTTTTTTTGTTAACAACGAAAACTTTTTCAACCTATTTTGGCACTAATGCAAAATTTAATAAGTTTAAAAGGTAGACACTTAAAGTAGCATGTTCTACTTAAGGTACAAAAAGCATTACTAAATATAAGGTGAACTTTATTAATCACAATAAAATGTCCTAAAAAATACTTAAAACAAACAGCAACTTTCCACAGGGTGCGTAGCCAAATCTTTGAGTCAAAAATAAGCACTTTTTAAAAACTTTTCAAGCACTTTACAAAAATTTTCAAGCACTCAAAAAATTCACATTCAATCAATGAAATAAAAAAGTAATCTAGCACAAAAAAATATTAATAATTTTTATTTATATTTTTAAAAAAGTTTCTAATCTATTTAACAATCTTACACTACAATAAACCCTTTCTTTCCAAGATAATTAAAAATATATATAGGTTACTAACCAGTTTTTAGCAATGTGGAGTTTGCCAGCTCTACTCTTAAAATGAATTACAATTGATTCAATCACATAAAACAAAGATTTATTAAGATTTATAATAACAATTTCACTTAAATGCAAAAAAGGATATAAACATACATAAGGCATATTTATTTTCCATACAGTTTCATATATAGTTTTCATGTTATTTCTTATCAACAAATAGTTAATTAAATGACAGGAACATTATTTTTTATCAGATAATTTGTTTTCTAGATCCAACAGTTCTTTCTGCTTTTTATTAATATCAATTCATATAGAATTAGTTTTTTTTCAAAAATGAAAATTTTCTGCCTGGTGAGCCAGCTCGCTTGCTTTATTCAGGTTTCTAACTATATATAAAAATCCAGTGATGGTGTGGCACCAGCCAATGAAATCTAAGGTATCACGTGACAGTATGAAAGAAGTAGCCAATCCAAGCGAGGATGCAGTTTTAAGCCAATCAGAAAAGAGAACGCATTCGCGTCAAAGCTTTTTGTTGATTTACTTTGAGTGGGTTTTTGCTGATTACATCTCATCTTATCTTATCATTCTTATGCCTATCCAGTGATTGATATCTTTTAATGTTTACATTTTTGTTGTTTGCTATTATAAAGCTTACTGAGGCTTGCTTACCTTAAAATGGTTAAATTTTAAATCACATTTATTTATTCAACTCATTTCAATCATTTGGAATTTCAGTATAATGTCTGACAGGACAGATCGCGATCGAGAATATCGCAGACAGCGGAGATTGGATCCCACGTTTCGTCAAAATGAACAAGAGCGTCGAAGAATAAATCGACAAAATAATCGAGAGCTTACTAATGCCCGCCAAAGAGAAAATCGAAGTAGGGCAGCTAATCGTCTTCGAGAAATAGATGAAAATCAGTATTTGGGAGAATCGTACAGTCGTGACTGTCCACCTCTTTTGATTGGATCTATGTCTGTAGAATGCTCTCATTGCAGGGCACTATCCTTTGTAGCAGAGCATGGAAGAATAAAACACAATTGCTGTCACAATGGCAAGATAAAGCTGAACCCAACTCATCCGTATCCAGAAACTTTGAAACAGCTTTTATTGGGAAATGACAATGACTCAATGAATTTCAGGCAAAATATACGTTTTCACAATTCGTCTTTTGCTATGGCAGCATTTTGTGCAACCCAAGAAATTCAATTTAAAGGTATAAGCTGTGTTGCTCTTCGTGGGGAAGTTAACGCAATGGCCACAACCAGCATCATGCCAGCGAACAATGAAAAACCACGTTTTGCGCAAATCTATATCCATGAAAATGAAACTGCTTTGGCCTGCCGAACATCTGAGCGCTGCAAACCAAGTGTTTTAAAAATCATTCAAGATGTTATGCAGCTAAACCCATACGCTCAAGTGTATAAATCGCTGTTTGAAGCTTATAAGAGGCATCCTACGGAGAGTGTTCGCCTTGAATTTCACAAGTTGACCACTACTGATGGCAGACGTTATAATCTTCCAACATCTGGTGCTGCTGCTGAAGTGTCGGCTGTTGTTGTGACAGGTGCTGAAGGTTTAATACCTGATCATGTACAATTTATCGCATACCCAAAACACCAGTTTGTGTGTCAAAAGATGTATAAACTGTCTCATCATGTGGAACCAATGGTTTTCCCATTGCTTTTTCCATCAGGTGATCCTGGTTATTCCCTAAACGTACCAAATAATGCAGGATCAAGTCGTGTTACTGCTGTACAGTATTTTGGATGGCGGTTGCGAGTGCTTAGAGACTTTAACATTTTCACCTCTGCTGGTCGTTTATCCCAGCAATATATTCTACATGGTTACATTACTATGGAGTGGAACAGGCTGAATTATATCAAAAGTCATCAGAATTTATTTCGGAGAGAAACACTTCAAGGGCTGATTGATCATGTGCAGTATAGTTCCGCCAATACCTCAGACATTGTACGACTTGGGCGAGCTGTCATTCTTCCATCATCATTTGTTGGCAGTCCGAGAGCAATGCAGCAGCATTTCCAAGATTGTATGGCTCTCTCAAGAGATGTCGGACGACCTGATTTGTTTGTAACTTTCACAGCAAATCCACAGTGGCCAGAAATTAGAGAATACTTGAGTCAACTTCCAACAGGATTCACTGCAAGTGACATTCCACATGTTGTTGTACGAGCATTCTATTGCAGATTTGAGGAGTTTGTGAAAGAGATAGCTGCAGGAAAGGTTTTTGGCAAAATAATGGGCTATACTTTTAATATTGAATTTCAAAAGAGAGGTCTCCCACATGCCCATTGTTTATTCATTCTCAACCCACGTGACAAATTGCTGACCCCATCATCAATTGATAGATTTATCTGTGCTGAAATACCTCCAAAAGATAATTTTCCAAATCTGCATCAAAAAGTGTCCAAACATATGTTACATGGCCCACATAGTGAAGCAACTCCATGTTATGACAAAACAAGTGGCATCTGTACAAAAAAATTTCCTTTCGCTTTTCGAGAAGAAACGGATATGTCTGGTGATGGTTTTCCTTTATATAGACGTAGAGATAACAGGAGTGATATGCATTTCTATAACAAACGTATTGGAAACTTGCTAATTCCTGTCGATAATTCGATGGTTGTTCCCTACAATGCCTATCTCCTTCTGAAATACAATTGTCATATCAATGTGGAGTACTGTGGAAGTGTAATGGCGTACAAATACATTTTTAAATATGTTAACAAAGGGCACGACAGAATCAAGGTGACAATTTCGAATGATGATAATGGGGTACAATTAAGAAATGAAGTTGACGAGTTCATCGATAGCCGATATGTAAGCTCAATGGAGGCAGCTTGGCGTTTATTGGAATTGCCGATGCATGACAACAGCCATACAGTTATTAGATTGCCAGTACATTTGCCTGGTAATCAACAGGTAACATTTCAAGAGGGTCAAGAAGTTAATGCCATAAATTCTGTGAATTCTGTAACTCAGTTGATGGGTTTTTTCCAGTTGAATGAGAATGATGTGGAAGCAAAATCTTTGAAATATATCGAGATCCCAAAGCATTATGTGTGGGTACAAAAAGATCGCCAATGGAAAAGAAGGCAACGTGGAAATAATAAGATAGTTGTTCGCATGTATGCCGTTTCACCCAGAGACAGTGAACGATTCTTCTTAAAATATTTGCTACATCATGTTTGTGGTCCAGTATCATTTGAGGATTTGCGAACAGTTGATGGCGTAACGTTCAACTCTTTTCGTGAAGCAGCTTATACTTTGGGATTTGGTGATGGGGACAATAAAATGGAGGAAATGTTAACAGAAGTGGTTCATTTTATGATGCCCAAAGAGCTCTGCGTTTTTTTCTCACATTTGTTATTGGCTTGCAATCAAATTGATGCCATTCAGTTGTGGGATAAATTTAAAAGCTACATGTGTGAAGATGCAAATGAGAATGAGTGCCTTCTGGAAATTGAAAGCCGTTTAAACAGTGAGGACAAAACTTTGTCTGACTATGGATTACCATCTGTTGTTACGATAGAACCATCAAATGTTGATGAAGTTTCTTCAGAGCAGCATCTCAAAATTTCTCAAGATATGATATCGAAACTTAACCTTGAACAGAAACAAGCCTTTCAAGAAATTATAAATTGCATTAATGATGTTAACAATTCCAACAAATTATTTTTTATCGATGGCCCAGGTGGTACTGGGAAAACTTTTTTATACAAATGCTTATACCATCACCAGAGGCATCTAAATAAAAACATTATATGTGTGGCTTGGACAGGCATTGCAGCCATATTATTACCAAATGGCCGAACAGCCCATCGGATTTTTAAGCTGCCATTGACAATGCCATCAGCAGAAGAACAACTTAGCCCTATTTATTTGGACAAAAGGACTAAACGTTTATTAGTCAATGCAGATCTCTTCATCTGGGATGAGGCCTCGATGATACCTGGTGTTGCTCTTAAATTAATTGATGTCACCCTGAGAGACTTATTGAAATCCGAAGCACCATATGGAGGGAAATGCTTTCTATTTGGCGGTGACTTTAGACAAGTTTTGCCGGTTATCAAAAGAGCAGGCAAACACCAAATTGTGAATGGAACAATGAAATGTTTGCCGATGTGGGAAACAGTAAAGCGATTTTCGCTTAACAAAAATATGCGTGCTACAGCACAAAGCTTCGGTGATTGGCTTCTTACTGTTGGAAACGGTTCAGTATCTCATCTGACAGTTCGTGAATTCCTATGTGAAAACATAATTAGTGAAGTTTTCGGTGAAATACTAACTGAAGATGTATTACGCACCTCAGTTCTTCTTGCTCCACTAAATGATCAAGTTCATAAACTTAACAGTGCCGTCCTACAAAAACTGCCCGGCAATATTATTGAATGCCGTTCATATGATAAAGCTACTTCATGTGATGGTGATGAAACGGACGATGAAAGTGTAATGTTGCGCTTTCAGCCAGAATATTTGGCAAAAGTCAATATCACAGGATTACCGCTTCATAATCTTCAACTTAAAGTTGGAGCTGTAGTGATGCTAATCAGAAATTTGTGTATTGCCGATGGATTGTGCAATGGCACACGTTTGATTGTACGGAAAATAACTAAAAATGTTCTCTTTTGTACAGTTATGACTGGAAGTAAAGCTGGTAGTTCAGCTTGCATCCCTCGCATTACTTTAAATACTGGTGATAATAAAGAGTTGCCCTTTGTTTTGCATCGCACGCAATTTCCAGTCAGACTCGCATTCGCTATGACAATCAATAAAGCTCAAGGCCAGACTTTTGACAAAGTTGGCCTTTACATAGACCAGAATTCTCCACTATTTGGCCATGGCCAACTATATGTTGCTTTATCAAGGTGCCGGAGCATGTCTGGGATAAAAATTCAGATTGTTGGTGCAAATAGTGACATTGAAAGTTCCTCAATTAAGAACATTGTTTACACAGAAGTTTTGTAAATATCTTATTTTTGTGCATATTTTTTTCTTTGATAACCATTATGGTAAATTGTTATTATGTTTTTTATTTTTGTTTCTATAATTTGAATGTAAATTAATTGGGGGGTGATGCCCTCTAAAGAGAGCATCCAGTACATGATTCCCTTTGAATTTAATCATGTTGCTTTAAGAACATTGTTTATGCAGAAGTTTTGTAAATATCTTATTTTTTTGCATAGTTTTTTTCTTTGATAACCATTATGGTAAATTGTGATTGTTTTTTATTTTTGTTTTTATAATTTGAATGTCAATTAATAGGGGGGGGGATGACGCACTCTAAAGGGAGCGTCCGGCATCCAGTATATGATTCCCTCTGAATTGAATCAAATCTGCTCTGCCACACGTGCTTCGGTAACGGAACTTCAGTTCCGGCTAATGCCCTTATAATAACTTCTAATATATATGTATTCGAATCTCATTATCATGATAGAATTCCTTGCAAATTACTAAAAATTTTGTATTTTACTGATTATTAAGTTGATTGATTAGTACATTGTTAAATAAAATCCCTTATGCTCTGCTGCGCATTTAAATCCTTATATAAATGTATTAAAATTTGTTCGCGAAGCAAACAAAGAAGAATTGCGTAGCAATTCTCGGGGGTTGGCGAGCGGTAGCGAGCAGGGGGCGGAGCCCCCTAGTATTATATATTTCGCTAAATCTATTCTTTTCTTTTTTATGCAGAACATTTCTTCCTCTTTAGTTTTCTTTTATTTTCACTTTCCTTTTCTCTAGCCTTTTTGGCTTCTAGGTACACTCTATACTAAGCATTTGCGCTGCTACATGAAACACGCATTTCTCTCGTTATTTCAACTTTATGGAGCTCTCCACCTTTTTTTACATTATCGTAAATAATTCTCTGTGAAATACAGGAATTGTCACTCAATTTCAATGTTCTTGTTCACACTGAATCCTCTTTCCACTCACGCCTGTCCATGAGAAAGACTCAAAATTTATTACCCTCAAAATAAGGGATAATCATCTAATCTTGTTTTCTTATGGTCAAAGTTTCTGAAGGCACTTGCGTCAGGTATGACCACTTGTTTGTGAAAGTCTGAAAATACTGATACACATTCTCTTTCTTCAGTCTGATTCAGCCGATATAAAGTTAAAAGAATATTTTTCATCCAAAAAGAAACGGATGTAAATCGAAACAATCAGTACTTTCCTACATCATTGGTTCAACCCAAATGAATTCAACTTGATATTGAAGTCAGAACAAAAGCCCCCGTCAAAAAAGTGGTGAAAGTAAAATAAAATAAACAAGAATAAAATTAAAGTAAATTAAAAAGAAAAACAGGATCTGATATTTTCTATCCGAATTGGAGCACTCTGGTTTCGGTTTAAAGTGTATGCGTAAGTCACAACGTGGGTACGACATGAAGATTGCGTGAATGATTCCATAGCAAACACCCCATTTTTCGTGAAATGCATGGGATCAACCAGATATGACTGAAGAAAAAAAAAATTATTCGTGAAAAAAAGTACTTTTTAAAAACGTCAGCTGAAAAAAGCACCTTTAAAAGCTTTTAAAAACGAAATCCCCCAAAAAGCACCTTTAAGTACTTTTTACAAACGCTACGCACCCTGTTCCAGTTCCACAAACAGAATTAAAATTCCTAATAATTAATTATCACAGTAGTAGGTTCTCTTATTTAACTTTAAATTATAATCTTTAAAAAATACAATTAATCTATTTAGTTTTAAAAACAAGACTAATTCAAATAAAAGATTTAAGTGAAAATATGTTTACCATTATATTACCAATGTCCACATCTGAAAAGATTTCCGATGGGAGAATAGGGACCATGATATCGTAACCATGCTGCCAAGGAGAGATGGAAAAAAAATATATATTTTAGAACTAAATTATGATTTTATTTTCAACAAAAATTTATTTATCTTTCCCAAAATCTTTATTTTTATATGCTAGTTCTTAAGTTGATGCTATTAAAAAAATTAAAAAGAAGAAAGAGTGATTAAACCCTTTGAGATATAAATTGTATTTTTTATAATGTAATTTTTGCCGACCGGCCTGTGTAGGGGTTAGGGAACTGCCCTTGCATCAGAAAGGTTCTGGGTGCAAATCCAGGGCAAGACATGGATGTTCTTTCCTTCTCTATCTGTCCTTACTGTGGGGTGACTGTCAGGGACACCATCTAATATGGTGTCCCTGAAAGAGTGGCCAACAAATCTGCCCTTAGATGCCCAGGTGGGTCATTTGAAAAAGATGGGAATCGGGGGGGAGGGGGGGAAATAATGTTAATTTCTTAAAATATAAAAAGAACTTTGATCGAAGGAGATAAAAGTTATTTCTTATTTTGAACTGTTTAAGTCTTTAAGTCCAAGTCTTTTGAACAAGTTAATTCTCATTTATTTCTGCTTATTGTGTTACATATTCCATGTGGCAGAATCGCAATGGCACGGCGACATTGTTCAGTTCTAACACTGTTCTTTCTAAGAGTTTTTAAGGGGGACGACCCACCCTACTGGCCCTTTTATAGCAATAAATGCACCCTCTTCGTAAAAATAAGCTGCTAACTCTAAAAAACATTATCTTTTTATTGTGATTCCAGTTATAAAAAAGATGAAAAGTGTTATCCGTGTATAGACACTTAATTGTGATTACTATTAAATTTTGTATGTGATTTTAAATTTTATTTAAAACTAGTTTTCAAATTTTAAAACTATTTTTTAAATAAACACCTTTAAAAAAAATGCATCTTTAAATGTTTGTTTACTCTAAATTGCAGTATAAATTACAGAAAAAGCTTTCAAGTTGTTTTTCAATTAATTCGTTTGCTTAAATTTCTTGAGAAAAAACTAAAGTTTTTTTTTTTTTTTACTTCTAACGGCAGGCATTTAACTTTTACGTTCTTCGTCTAGGAAGAACCCGGAAGTATTACTCATTTAACGTTAACCCAGTGGGCACCTCTGAACCTAAGTCACGGAAACGAGCAACATTACCCACGCCACAGATACCCGTTTATAGGGTGGGCCACATTTATACAATCGAGAACAACACACAAAGAGAAACATCCATGCCCTGAGAGGGATTCGAACTCGCAGCCATTGGCTTCGCAGTCAGGAACGCTAATCACACAACCATCTGGTCGGCAGGAAAAAAATGCATTTTGATTAATTATTTTGTAAACTACAAATTTTTCTCTTATTTCGATAATGGGAAAGAATTACTTTTTGAAATATACTAATAAAATAGTGTGAGAGGGTAATTTAAAAATTGTTAAGGATAAAATTCAGTTACTACATATTACACATTTCGATATATATTTACGATGCTATAAGTAAATGCCCTTTCAATACTCAAAGTGCCCTGCTCTTTTTTATTCCTACGGAGAACTTTTATTTTTGCTTTGGTTTATAATTTCGTTATTCTTTTTTGCAGAAAGTTTAACACAAATTTATTTTCTCTAGAATTAACAGTCAAAACATGCCTTTTTCTAGCAATGAAGTGAAATTTTTTATTTTGGTCATATAAGTCTTGGGTTTGAAGGGAAAAGAAATGCTCGTGGCTTTTAGGATCTGCGCAGTGATAAAAATTATTTTTTCTATCATTT
Source organism: Parasteatoda tepidariorum (assembly GCF_043381705.1). Classification (NCBI taxonomy): domain Eukaryota; kingdom Metazoa; phylum Arthropoda; class Arachnida; order Araneae; family Theridiidae; genus Parasteatoda; species Parasteatoda tepidariorum. The sequence goes on along the minus strand of NC_092209.1, from coordinate 55,766,660 downwards.
AAAGTTCATATAATTTATTAACAAAAACTCTATAAAATTCAAAAACATTTTCAAAAATTTGACACAACTATGATAAAAAAAGTAATTTCCGATAATTATTGCAGAGAAAATTGTAAAAATCATGCATTTTTTTGTAATTCAGAAAAACAATCAACACAGCATAGATAAAATATCTTTTTCAAAGATAGAAAATTAAGCCATTTTTTACACACCCAAATAAAATTACGTATTAAATTGAAAAATATATAAAAAAGACAAATTTTGTAATTACAGCGCTTCTGTTACTCTAGTAACACATATATTTGTCATTATTAAAAGTTTCTTGTATAAAAGATATTGGTGATAGTGAGATTTATCACATAAAAGTCGAAAAATTCTGCCACAGGGCCTTCTGTATTTTGAACTTTTTTATTTTCCATGCACAGTTGATACTTTTAATCTGAGTAATAGTTCACAGTAATAAAAACTATCAAAATCTTTCTTTCTAGAGAAGAAAACATTTAATTTCAGAAATATATAATTTATGCAGAAAATATGAAATTACCTCTAAAACTAAGGCAGCGGTCGAAGCACACATCTCTCTTCCAGCATTCGCCTGGGCGGCGGTCGAAGCACACATCTCTCTTCCGGCATACGCCTGGGCGGCGGTCGAAGCACACATCTCTCTTCCGGCATTCGCCTGGGCGGCGGTCGAAGCACACACCTCTCTTCCGGCATTCGCCTGGGCGGCGGTCGAAGCACACATCGCTCGTTCAACAGTGGTCGGAGCATACAGAACGACCTAGGTAAACACAATAAATATTTTAGATAGAATTTCACGCTATTGTTATAAAATTCCAGTGTTTTCTTATTCTTAGAACGTAATTATTCTTAGAACTTATTCTCTAACTTAATTCAGGGAGCGTAGTAAGATTTCTCAGCAAAAAAGAAGCACCTTTTCAGTACTTTTTAATCAATCAAAAAATATTTTAAAACACTTTCCAAAAAAAATAATAATCATAATTAGGATCAGTGCAATAATAAATTTTTTTCAATCATTTACAGTTCTTAATTTAGAAACAAAATCAATACAATCCAAAAACTTTACTTATTCATGATAAAATAACTTGTTTTTGTTAAATATTGGACAGAAAATAGCGAAAATTATAAAGTTAAAAAAAAATGATTCTCCTTCCTGCAGTAATTTTTGAAGGATTTTTTTTTTGTCGGCAGGCATATATTCAAAAGATGCTTTTATTGCCCATTGGAGGGAAAAGAAATACTCATGATTTTTCTGTTCTCATTAGAGAATAATGAAATAAAAGAAAATAGGTTTTCTTTTTCTGCAGTTTTAGTTATTATTAAAGGTATTTTGCAGAAAGGTATTGATGCGATAGGGTTTGCTGTAAAAAGCTGGAAAAATTTTTTGCCTCGGGGCAGGCAATACGTGAAATTCAAATGGAACATTTACTTTTTATACTATGGCTTTATCGATGAATGTACGGGAATGAATTTCATAAAAACCTAAAACAAATTTTAAATAGAAAAAAATTCCTGAAATTTGAGCAAATGTATACGAGAAGCATATATCCAATATGTTAATTAAAAAAAATATATATTACAAACAATGCTGAATAAAAATGTTAATGCTTCCATTTATATTTTGTGTGAATTCTATTCTTGATCTGAGATTTTTAAATCACATGAATAGGAATTCCATTGGGAGACTTTAAATCGCTTGAATGCAAATCAAGATATGAAATTTTAAATTGCATAAATATTCAATTGCGATTCGAGTTTTAAATACAGTAAAGGCAATTTTGAATCGTGTTTACATAGGTACGAAAATGCATAAAAAAATTTTTTTTTCAGAATTTTGAAGGGAAAAAAAAGCGAAATTTTCTTTAAAAAAAAAAAAAAAAAAAAAACGGAATTCCGCGAAAAAAAACTTATCCTGGATAATAATTATTGCTATTGATTTAGTTTCCAAAATCTGATATTTTAGACACGGTATTATTTATTACAATAATCGAACCCTGAAACGAAAGAATTAATTGGGTGACCTCTTTTTTTTTAAAGAGTATAAATCACGCGATTTTGTCATGTTTTTTTTTTTTCGTTTTTTGGAAGTTACTACTACGAATTCTACGATTATCGATTATTATTATTTAATGTGATGATGATTTTCAAAACACAAAAAAGGAAATAATAATTTCAGCGTTTTTTCCATAACAAAATGAGAGAATATCACCCTTAGTATTAGAACTTAAATAGTAAATTAATAAATAAATAAAAAAACAAATTTTGTAATTACAGCACTTCTGTTACTCTAGTATACAGATATATTTGTAATCATTAAAAGTTTCTTGCATAAAGATATTGGTAATAGTGAGATTTATCACATAAAAAACGAAAAATTCTGCCACAGGGCCTTCTGTATTTTGAACTTTTTTATTTTCCATGCACAGTTGATATTTTTAATCTGAGTAATCATTCAAAGTAATATAAACTATCAAAATCTTTCTTGCTTGAGTGGAAAACATTTAATTTTAGAAATATATAATTTATGTAGAAAATGTGAAATTACCTCTAAGACTAAGGCAGCGGTCGAAGCACACATCGTTATTCCAGCATTCACCTGGGCAGCGGTCAAAGCACACATCTCTCTTCCGGCATTCGCCTGGGCGGCGGTCGAAGCACACATCTCTCTTCCGGCATTCACCTGGGGGGCGGTCGAAGCATACATCGCTCCTTCCATCGCTCCTTCGACAGTGGTCGGAGCATACAGAACGAGCTAGGTAAACATAATAACTATTTTAAATAGAATTTTACTTTAAATATTATAAAATTTCAGTATTTTCTTAAACTTAATTTAGGAACCGTAGAGAGATTTCTTAATAAAAAATAAGCACCTTTTAACCTCTCAAAAAATATTATAATCACTTTCCAAAAAAAAAAAAATCATATTTAGGATCTGTGCAGTAATAATTTTTTTTCTCGATCGTTTAAAGTTCTTAATTTATAAGCAAAATCAATAAAATCCAAAAATTTTACTCATTCATGATAAAACGACTAGTTTCTGTTAAATATTGCACAGAAAATAGTGAAAATCATGCAATTTTTATATAATTTAGAACAACAATTAATACGGCAAAGAAAAAAAACTCTTTTTAAAGAATAGAAAATTACGCACTTTTTGCGAATCCCGAATAAAAACATCCCTCTTAGGATACCTTTTTTTATTAAAGCTCCTATAAGGGCTTTTACAAAAAGTAAATAAAAAATAAGAACCTTAAAGCAAGTTTTAAAAACACTACACACCCTAATTAAAAATGTAAGCATAATGAAATAAAAATATAGAGTAGAGAAAGTGTTACGTGAAGTAAATCAGAATGAAAAGCAAGAGCTTTAATTTCTTTTAAATGTTATTTAAACAAAAACAAAAAAAACTGTACTAAATGTGGTGCAGAGAAGTCAAAAGAATTCTCTGCTAGAAGAGTTTAGAGCAGCAAGATTGGCAATTTCAAAAACTAGTTTTTCTCCCCATCTCTTTTAAACCCTTTACTAGCAATTATGCAAATCAAAGAAAATGTTTTTCACTCACGATTTGTTTAAATCCGGGATGAAAGTAGTCAGAAAGTAAAACAGAGGAAATCCAAGTGAATGTATAAATATATATCCCAAAATTTGACAAAAAGAGCGTGAATTTTTAACTTTTAAACCGTGTGATTATAAATCCTGATGATTAATTTTAAAATTGTGTGAATAAGTATTGTAATATTTGATTTCATCAACTTTCAAATCTCGTAAATAATGTACGATATTTAAATCACTTGAATAAGAATTGCAACGCGGAATTTTTAAATCAGGTAAATGTGAAAAATCGCTCTATGATAACAAAACGCGGTTTTGAAAACTCGTAAATACAAATCGCGATATTTGATTCTAAAATCTTGTAAATAAGAATCGCTATTTACGGTATTTAAATTGCGGGAATAAAAATCGCAATGTGCAACTTTTAAATCAGGTAAATACGGAAGTCGATATTTGATTTTTAAATTGCGTGAATAAGAATCTTGATATTGGCAAATTCTGGGCTTGGGATTTCTAAATTAAATTTATAGGTAATTCAAATTCAAAAATTCCAATTTCTTTGCTGTTCTATACTTTTCTAACCTCTTAAAAAAAATTGTTTTACCCACTTTAAAAAGACATGAGCAGTGAGATAAATCTTCAATGTTATGATCTTCTTTTGACTTCTTTGTACCATGTTTAGTGAGCTGAATAAATGATTAAGGATACAAAGTTTATTATCCTCTTTTTCTTTAACATAAAAATTTAAAAAAATCTACATTATAAATATCTATAATAAAAACTAAATAACAGTTAGCCACAATATGTAATTCTGAAATTTATCCCACATGCGCAAATTAAAATTGCTTACATTAGGTAAAATAAATATTTTCATAAATACATTTCTTTTAAATACTAAAAATAATTACAAAAAACTTTCTTAGAGAGTAATTCAAGTTTTTTTTATGTTGAAGAATGTAGCAATAAAATTACAGTAATTAGTAAAATAAATAAAACATTTCCTTAATTTACATAACCACTTCCTTTAAATACTAAATATTATTAAACCTGAATTAGGTATTTATACTTAATGGCACAGTTACTAAAAAAAAAACTTTTAGAGTAATTACTTTTACAACACTGAAATTTAAATTTATTTGTAAGATATATCTATAAGGCTCCAGATATATAGATTAAAATATTAAACAGAAATGCATCATACAATATTTGCAATTTTGTAACATCAGGTCAAATAAACTAAGATTAATAAAAGAACAAAATATCTTTTTCAATTTCTTGATTTATTTTAATTTTATAGCATGTTTGAATTTTAAGACACATTAAACAATTTTATTGGTGATGTGAAAAAGGGCCCATCAAAAAATTATCTGAAAAGATTATCCAAATACTTCTTTTTAAGCTTTTAGGATTTGATTCTATTTTTAAAAGCAAGAGAGTTTTAAAGAGCCGCAACATTTAGTTGCAGAGCTTGAGTCTGATTTAGAATCAGCCTGTCAAAATATAATGAAATTTAAAAACATTTTCATTACTGAAAATTGATATTGAATTTTAAATTTAGAAAACTCTTTTTTAGAGATCTGTTTATTAGGAGTATTAAGAAAATAAGACATCTTAGGAATATACTACACAGAGGTCTGTCCAGGCCGAATTTACTACCGTTTAGCGGTGTACCTTCACAAATTCAATTTTAAGAAAAACGGTAGTTTCACAAAATACTTTTTCAGAAAATTGTAACTTTGCATCCCTTAAGAAACGATAAGTCCATATTTTTGTGTAGATTTTTAAATATAATTATAAATTTTTCACAAATTATGTCTAAATTTTCACAAAATAGGTACCTCTCAGAAAAACCTAGATAGACCCCTGCTACATTATTAACAAGGAACTTTATTAAATTTTTATAGTAAAGATTCTTTTTTTTTTTTTTAAACTAACATACAACAGTTCCATTGACTTATAACAGGCAAGTAAATTAAAACTAAACTGAAAGTAAAATATAAATACCTTCTACGAGAAACTTAAAAGCAAAAGTTTTGAGTTCAAAATGCGAGCGTTAATTTTAAAATATAGATATTACTTGAATTTACTCATAATTTTGGAACAATTTCCATGTCGTGATCTGTCGCAGAATAATTGCCAAGTCTTACTTAACAAAAAACTTAACCAAGTCTTACTTAACAAGATCACAGAAGGAAACTAGAAAGACATAACTCATATTCATTCCACAGGCAAACCTCTTATTTTTTTTAAAAAAAAGAATTGCAAGTTTAAGATTCCTATGACGCCTTAGCGATTGTAGCTGACAGGACAGATCACAATATGGAAGTATTCTCCTTTATATATATTCAAGATTTACTAAAGATAAAGATATTTAAAACTCACGTCTATGTTTTCCATATGCTGAACTTTACAGGATTTAGGAAATTCTATAAAAGAAAAACAAACAAATAAATAAATAACAGAAAAATACATATTTAATAACTATAGAGTAAGGGTGCAAAAATCTGAGTTTACTTTTTGATGCACTCAATTTACACAGATTCTATTGTAATCAATGTCGTTTCTCGATCGCCCTTTCAACAGTTTCTGCTATGAAATTCCTTATGGTTCTAAAATACCCAATACTTCAAATACAATATTACAATGCACGAGTTTCGAATTTCAGTTAATAACTTTTCGACTTGCATTATTTCTACCAATTTTATTATGAATCCATGTGATGTTTCTAATGCTTTTTCGCGGCTTTTATAACCAATTTCTATATGGTTTTTAAAATCCTGAAACAATTATTTAAATATCACAAATTGTGAGTTATAAATTACATTTATCGCTTTTTGCCATGCTTTTTTTTTTGTTGCCTATTTCATCATAAATTTTAATGATTTTAAAGCTACACTTTTACATGAGATTTCGAAAATCCTGTATTTTTACTATGATATTATTACGACACAAGGATTTCAAATTTTGTAATTGTAAGCAAATTATTTGTAAGTTCTAGAGACTTTGCACCAGGGTTGGGTTTTTGACGTCAAAAAGTGGTTTTTGACATGACAAGGGTATAATACTGGTTTAAACCGTCAAAAACCCGTCAAAAATGTCAAAAACTGAAGTTTGCCAAGAAAATATATAAACTTCAAAACTACCAACAGTTGCCATGCATTATATTGAAATTTAATTATACTATAGGTAATCAGCAGGTTTTAAAATATTTTTTAATTAAAATTAAGGTAAAATAACAGATTTAAAATCTCAGAAATTTATATTCAAATGCATGTGCAGAAAAATTTTGCACAAAAATTGTTTAAATATTTATATTTAAAAAAAAAATTTTTTTTTTTTTGATACTTAAGAAAATTAAAAGTTTATTACTATGCATTTTTGACATATAAGGAACATATAACTAATATTTATAAGGAACTTACAAGTTATGTTGTATAAATACAAACTTGATACAAGTGTATAAAAAAAATTTTTAATGTTATACCGAATATCTTTATTATCCAGTATGTTAATTTGAATTTAAAAGTAGTTATATTTGTGAATAATGATAAATATAATTCATATTGTTTATTATATTTATTTATAATTATTACACTTATCATTTTAAAACAATTTTTACCTCTTAATTTTTTTTCCCCACTTGTATTAAGAATACAAATAATGCATATCTTGAAAGCAAGAAGTAATTATTCAACAGCTGAATATTTAGATATTCAACAAAACTATATAGTATTCAGCAAAATGAAATTCACAAGTATTTGGATAAACTAAATTTTCAGCATAGTAAATGAATAGGCTGAATATACTGTAAATCGACACTAACTACTCTGTGTATTTAACAGAAAGCACTTAAATTTGTATTGTCTTATGTTAAAAAGATTATTAAGAAGATTTAAAAGAATATTAAAAAGATTTTTCTTTAAAAGATGTCTAATGTACAAAACTGCTAATGTTTATCTTTAAAAATGTCTAATTTTTAGTATAATCTATACTATACACTAAATTTGGTTATAAATAAATTTCTTAATAATATCACTGCAGATTTTCAATAACACATGAAAATGAATACATAATATTACAAAAGATGTGAGCTTTCAAAAGTACAAGATTTTGGTTACTATTCAAAATATAAGTGTTTCTTCAAAATTTTAAATTTATTTTTTCTAGAACATATTTAGAAACACTATCCTTTATAAAAAATATATAAATTTTATGTATTAATTAAATTTCACATATGAATATAGGTTTTTGACATTTTCGACATTTTTGACAGTGAGGTTTTTGACGTGACGGTTTAAACCATGGTTTAAACTGTCAAAAACTGTCACATGTCAAAAACCTGCCAACCCTGCTTTGCACACAAGAAATACACACTCAAAACTGTTGGAATCATGCCTTCCAGATAGCAACAACTACCCCTTTATTTTTATGGTAAAAAATTATCAAAACACTATAGTGCGGCTTTCAAGAGAACTCGGACACCCATCTCGTGGTGGGTACTATAGTTATGAGGAAAAGTCACTTTGAATAGGGGTGTGGGCAGAGTTTGTGATTTTTTTTTTTAAATCAAAAAAGTTGAATTTTTTTTATTTAAATCTGATTTTTTTATTATTTAAATCTGATTTTTTCATTATTTAAATCTGATTTTTATTCAAATACACTGTAAGAACTTTGATTTATAATTAAAAAAACTTTATAAATGTTTAATCAAAATTAAATTAATATTAAAACTATATTATAAAAATATTTTAGAAGATCTAAACTACCTAAAACAATTTTTCATCATTATACATAGCTTTGAATGCATAGCAACCATTTTGAAATAAATGAATACTTTATCTATTCAAACAAAGTTTCAATATACTTTATCTATTCAAACAAAGTTTCAATCAGCAAACCATAATTTTAATTTAAAATTGTGATCTTTTTCTCTCTCTTGATTTTTAAAAAGACAAAATAAATGTAACAGATTGTGTTTATTGATGTAGTCATTTATCAAAAAGTAAATAAATATATAATCGATATATTTTTATAGTAAAATATTCATTTTTAATCCCATATCAAAATAAATAAGTTAAGCTATAAAAAAAAATTAAAAAATTCTATGTACCCATTGGAATTTTTTTACACAAAATTTCTTTATAGAAAATCTATAATGAAATAGAAAGCCTGACACAGATACTGTAAACATGCACCCTGTTACCAGTTAATATTCCTACTGCTTTAAATAGAATTTGAAAGAAAGTAGTTTCGTTAACTAAAATTAATTAATGCAGCACTTCATTTAAAATAAATTTTAAAACTAAGAAAAGAAAATAATAAAAGTATCAATAATTTAAAACACTGTTTTTTTAATTTTTCAAATCAATATATAAAAAAAAATCAGTTAAATCGATTTTTAAAAAAAAAAATCATCTGATTTAAATCAACAAACCCTGGGTGTGGGTGAATAATTTTGTTTTAATCTTGGCATAGGTCGGCATGAATATTCATTTCAGATGAATAACAGAAACAAAATCACTCATATTTATAATAATTTCAATTGACATATTTTAAATAACAAAATTTAGTAATGTATCACTGTTAATGTGTTACACATCAGTAAACTTAAACATTTCTTAAATTTAAAATATTTCAAGAAATTAATTTTTATTTACATAATATTCCATTAATTAATTTTATGAATAAATATAAATTGATCAATTATTTATTTACAGGAAAAAAAAATGATTTAATATTAACAAGAATGCGCAACCAATGTTTGTAAAAGTAGAAATATTTTTTAGAATACTATATTTGGAATTTAAATTTAGGAAAACTTAGTTTCTCTGTAACAGTCTTTCCCCCCCCCCCTCCAGGAAGGGTTAATTCGATTAACAAAACAATAAGGAAGATAAAAAAAATTTGTGAAGGGTCTTCATGTCTGATTAAAAGATAAATTATTTTGTGAAGAACCCGTTTTTATGAAAAGATATTTTGTGAAGGGTCCGTTTTTCTTCTAAACAGACCCCTGCAAGGAAAAAAGATTGCAGTAGGGTACCTACTCGAAGGGTATAACTCATAGCCATCCTTACTAAAAACACAATTAGGGACATGTAAAAAATTTAAGGGTACACAAAAAAAATTAAATAAATTCGATATGAAATGAGTTTTGATATATTAATACAGACATAAAATCAAAATTTTGTAGCTTTTATAATTCTAGACATAAAATTTTATAGCTTTTTATAATTCCATGACATTAGTACTAATTATACATGTCTTGAATTTTTAATTCTCAACAAATAATGTTATTAATAACTACCTACAAACCGTGAAATACACTTATAAAAATTAGATGATTTTGTTTAGTAATTTTTTTATTTATTTAATCTTGAAGAGATTGATCTGCTCCTAAGTTAAACTTGACATAGTCACCAACAAAATCTTTTTTGTCCTAAGAGAATTCTTCTATTCAAATTATTTATTATAGAAATTCATGATTTTGGACACTGCTAGTCTATATTTTAATCTACAAGTAAAAATACTTAGCAACACTTACTTAAAAATGTGTAACGACAAGTTCTAAATTTTGACTTGGTACTTTTTAGATTCTCTGATAATGGAGGAAATTTTCTTTCGACCAAGTACTTATCTTTGATCAATTTTTGAATATTTGACCTGAAGCGCTTCTTTGCTTCAGTGTAAAACTTGGGACTCTTTCGATACTTGGCTTCTTTAACAGGTGAAATACTATCCATAGCCTGATAATAAAATTAGTTTTCAAATTAAGAAAAATACTTGGAGAAAACTAAGTCAAATGTATAAATGGGTAATTTTTGCATAACATCTACACAGATTAAAACAAATCTTAAATAATGCAATCCTTAATTAAATTCTATTTATTACTTTTTTCAAATTATAGCTATAAAGAGCTAAATACAATTTTAAAACTACTGAAAATAATAGCTTTATTTAAAATAATAGCTTTATTTTGCTTTTTTAATGTCGAATAGAGTCAGGAGGAGAAACTTTGAGCAATTAGTTAAATGTAGCACTAGAGAAAAAGCTTAATAATTTACTTTACACTTAATACCAGAAAAATTAGTTAAAAACAGAAATTTAAACACAAACCAGCAAATAATATTTAAAATAGTAGCAATTTAATAATGAAGACAGTGTTGTGTCACAACAACCAGAAATAAGACGTGAGTTGTACCAAACAATTTATTTAAACATTCACACGAAAAATCACAAAATATTACCCAAAGAAATATCTCTTCTTAGAAAAAAACTCTCTTTTCAACTACACAACAAAAGAACATCACTTCTCGTGTGTGTCTATCAAGCAACATCATTTTAGCATTACCTCTCGAGGAATTGATGCTTTTAGCTCAGTTGTCACACACTGTTACGTTACAGTCTAACTCCTCCCTTCCACAGAGTTTTCTTTGCAAAAGTAGGAAATGGCAAAAAAACTTACATAAAATTTTGTCAAAACCGATTTATATGGGCTGACATAAAACTGTTTTGTTTATCTGTAAATAGGAAAATAAAAGTTAACAACAGGCTCAACTTGATGTGCCCAAATGACTAAGTTAGTCGGCTCAAACTATCAGCATTGATATGCATAGTTCCAGGTTTATGTATAACGTCGAAGTTCAAATGCTGCAAGGATAAGGCCCATCTTAATAGTCGGGAATTGATTCCAGTGTTTTGTTTAAGCCATACTAAAGGATTATGATCTGTTTGAATTATAAATTTGTGAGGACCATCTATATAGCACTTTAACTTCTTGACAGCAAATATAATTGCCAAACATTCTTTTTCTACGGTACTGTACCTACTTTCAGCTTCACTGAATTTTCTACTTAAATATAGTATGGGATGTTCTTCTCCTCTATCATTGATTTGCGATAATACTACACCCATTCCAAGGTTTGAGGCATCACACTGTACTATAAAGGGTTTATCAAAATCAGGACTGTACAGAACGGGGCTCTCAGATAACTTCAATTTCAGGGTTATGAAAGCCTTTTGACATTCGTCATTCCAAAGTATAGACTCCTTCTTAGATTTTCCTTTCAATAAATCCGTTATTGGGTTTGAGATTAAGGAAAACTCTGGAATATATTTACGATAATATCCAGCAAGTCCCAAGAAAGCCCGCACTTCACTCTTGGTTTTTGGTACAGGGAAGTCTTCAACAGTTTTTACCTTGAGTTCTCCTGGACTTCTTTGTCCTTGTCCCACTTGATGGCCTAGATATTTTACATAGAATTGTGCAAATTTACATTTAGATGGCTTAATCTTTAAATTGGCGTCTTGAATTCTTTCCAATGCGGTGTTGAGATGAATAATATGTTCATCCCAAGTGTTCGAGAAAATGGCGACGTCATCGAGGTATGGAAGAGCGTAATTTTCACATCCTTTTAGTATTTCGGCCATTAGTTTACTAAAATAAAAACGTGTATTCTTTAATCCAAAAGCCATTCTCAGTGGTCTAAAGGATCCAAAAGAAGTAACAAATGCAGCATATCGTTGAGCTCTTTTACTCAAAGGCAGCTGCAAATATCCTCTGGTCATATCGATTAAGCCTATATACTTAGCTTTGGACACTTGCTCTACTCTTTCTTCAATATTTGGTAAAGGATAGTATTGGCTACGAGTAATTTGATTCAAACGTCGATAATCTATACATGGCCTAGGATCTTTTCCTGGAGCTTCAACTAATATTAATGGTGACGCGAAATCAGATTCGCCTGGTTCAATGATCTTAGCCTTCAGCATTTTCTCCACTTCTTCTTTCAATATTTTAGTTTGACGAGGAGATATACGATAGGGTTTTGTATATATTGGCTTTTCGGTTTCTAATTCTAGATCAAATTCTACTAAATGAGTACAACCAGGGTCAGTTGAAAACAAATCAATGTATTTATCCAGTAGAAGTTTCAATTCGCTTATTTGGTGATCATCCAGTCAAGTTTCTACTTCACTATCCTGCAATAATTTCTTAAACTTCTCCTCATTTTCAAAATTAACCGGTTCCATCGAATAGTGCAAATCCAAAGCACTTGGAGTCATCAGTTGAACTAAATTAACGGTTTCAGTTCTTTGGAAATAAGGCTTTAGCATATTAACGTGATACACGTGAGTCGTATCTTTTTCCAAAGTTTGAACCACATAATTTGTTTCAGATAGTTTTTTCACCACTTTCATTGGACCAATCCATTGCACTGATAATTTATTAGGTCTTGTAGGCGCTATAACTAGAACAGCGTCGCCCATTTTAAAATCTCGCCTAATGGCTTTCTTATCATACCAAATTTTTTGTTTCTGTTTTGCATCTTCCATGTTCTGAATTGCAAGTTCCTGGCTTCTTCTCATTCTATTTAAAAGGGAGAAAACATACTCCGTGACCGTATTTTCAGAATCAATTTTATCAGATAATTTTTCATAAATTAATGTCATGGGCGTTCGAAGATTTTTTCCATCCACTAGTTCAGCTGGAGTAAATCCGGTACTATCATGTACCACAGACCTTAAAGCAAAAAGTACATGAGGTAAATGTTGCTCCCAATTCGTTCCAGTACTCTAAGCATAGGACGCGTAAAATTCTTTTCATAGTCCTACGAAAGTGTTCAACCGGATTACTTTGTGGGTGCTGCACAGAGCTATGTAATACTCTGATTCCAAATTTTTCCAAGAATTCTGTTGTAAGAGCGCTGACAAAAGACGTTCCTTGATCACATTGTAACTCTCTAGGGAAGCCCATTCTACTAAAAATTAACAATAATGCCTCCACCACTCTAGGTGAGCTAATGTCTGTTACTGGGATGGCATCCGGATATTTAGAAGACAAACAAATTGCAGTAATGAGATCTATTTCCTGAATCTGTGATAAGGAGAGGCCCACATGCATCGACATTTATTTCAGTGAATATCTCTGGAATAACGGGCACTAACTTTGAAGGAGCTTTCCTTTTATCTTGAGATTTTCCAACCCGGTGGCACAAATCACATGTTTTAACAAAGTCTTCAATATCTCGGTAACAATTTGGCCAATAAAAATTTTTTGCCATCGCATCCTTCGTTTTGGTAGCTCCTAGATGAGATACAACATTTTCATGACAGAGGTTCATCAGCTGAAACCTAAATTTTTCTGGTACCATTAATAGCCTCCTTTTTTCACCACTTCTATCTTTCTTCATAAAATATAAAATTTCATTATAAATCTCGTACTTATTCCGTGACAAAGGAGAGTCAAGAATCTTTTCAAAAATAATTTTAAACTCTTCACTTTCTCTTTGGGATTCTTGGAAATTTTGTGGCGAAATATTTAACAGTTCGATACCAATAAATTCTTTATTACAAGGTAATATCTTTTCAGTGAGTAAGTCATCGCTTTTCGCCGTTTGATCAGAAGTAACGATGTGTTCATTGGAATCGGCTATACCGAGCTGTACATTATCTTTATTTTCTACTTCCCTCCTTTCATTCATTTTTTCTTGTTTTCGAGTCATTACAGCACTTATCATTGGGATTTCAAACGAATTTTCCAATATAGCAGCCGTTTTGTTACCCAATAAATAATACCCTTGATCAAGAGAATCACCTAATACAACTGCCTTAGTAACCACTTTTCCTAACTTAGAGTTTAATTCAACTCCGGCTAATGGGAAACAAAATGATTCTTCCTGTATAGGAGTTTTTATAAAAACAAATTCACCCGTGTACATTTCAGGTTTTACAAATCTCCTAGGAATTAAATCCAAGGTTGCGCCAGTGTCTCGTAGCATTGAAATGCCAACGCCAATTACCACGCCAATGTTTGTATATGGTGTCATTATATCAGGAAACCTTGGTTCCGAAACGTGAAGTGAAGCCGCAGTTTCTGAATTTGTTTTCGCCTTGGGACAATGAGGGCGTAGATGATCATAAGAACCACATTCATAGCATCTAAGCTGTCTTCTTTTTTCAAATTCTCTTTCGCGAACATTTTCTTTAATATTATTTTTCTGCCAAGTCAACTTTTCTTTAGTTCTGGTATCACTTTGGTTCAGAGATCGCCAAGAATCATTTTGATTACTTCGATTATAAGACACAGACTTTTCCTTGAAACTGTTTTTTAAACTTTCATAGTCGTCAAGAAAATGATCTCTCATGTCATTTGGTACATGACGTTACATTTGCTCGGTAACCATCAAACTCTTAAGATCATCGAAAGTGGTAATTTTTACTTCAGAAACCCATTCGCTAAAATAGCAATTTAATTCTTGTGCAAAATTTCGCCAAGATTTTTCAGGTGATTTAAAATGTCGATAAAAATTTTGTTTGAGTTCCTCTGCATTAAGCTTATATTCTTTAAGAATCAATTCTTTTACAAAGTCGTAGTTATTGGCATCATTAGGAGACTCTCTCGCCAACATATTTAAAATGTCGGGTTGTACTACGCTCAATAGGTAAGGCACCCATTCATCTTTAGGAATTAGTGCAATTTCTGCTCGACGTTCAAAATTTATCAGATACAACGACATTTCATCTTTACCTTCATTAAATTTTGGAGTTATTTGTAAAATCTGTATTTTATGATTTGTTTCACCTGATACCGGTCTGTTTTGGTGCTGAATTTGAGAATTTGCTTCTAATTCGAGTTTACGCAATTCCAATTGATGTTGCCGTTCAAGTTCTTCTCGCCGTTCTTGTCTTTCAAGTTCTTCTCGCCGTTCTTGTCTTTCAAGTTCTTCTCGCCGTTCTTGTCTTTCAAGTTCTTCTCGCCGTTCTTGTCTTTCAAGTTCTTCTCGCCGTTCTTGTCTTTCAAGTTCTTCTCGCCGTTCTTGTTTTTCAAGTTCTTCTCGCCTAATTCTCTCCTCCGTTATACGAGTCAAACACATCTTTACATCCTCAACCTCATAATGTTTACTAGTTTGAATTATTTTTTTAATTTCACAAACATTTGCTTGAGGTGGAACAGATTCACCTAATTCGTCGGCCAATTCTATCAAATCCACTTTTTTCGCTTTATTAAGAAAAGCCATAATTTACAACTGATAAAAAACTAAATATACAATCACTGACTACCTTAAATCAACTACTCTTACTATATCCCACCGCTGCCACCAGAGAAATTCTGTTGTGTCACAACAACCAGAAATAAGACGTGAGTTGTACCAAACAATTTATTTAAACATTCACACGAAAAATCACAAAATATAACCTTAACGAAATACCTCTTTTCAGAAAAAAAACTCTTCCTCAACAACAAAAAAAGAACATCACTTCTCGTGTGTGTCTCTCAAGCAACATCATTTTAGCATTACCTCTCGAGGAATTGATGCTTTTAGCTCAGTTGTCACACACTGTTACGTTACAACAGCTAAAAAAATTTCCTGAATTAATTGTTCTGGAGAAGATATAATAATAAGTTCTTTATCTTATAACTATAAAAACTAAGAATTAACAAAAAATCTATATTAAATTTAGTAAGAATAATGAAAGGGAGTATTTTTATCAGGCAAAATAATCATTGAGGCAGAAATTGAAGCATTGTGACAGAAAAATATTTCAATAAAAATTAATTTTATATTAATAAAATTACATACTATTTTTTAGATGCATATAAGAAAATAACCTTCCTTACAGCATTAAGATAAGTCACAAAATTTTCCTTAAACTTTACCTAAAATTTAATTAATACTTTCTCATTCTAAATTTAACCAAGCAAAATTTCTAAGCCCTATAGAAGAAGAAAAAATCACTATCATTGTTATGGTGGTAATATTGTACAGTTTTTTCCAATGCTTATTAAAACTACCACTGATATTTGAAATCTGAATAAGTAGCAATAGACATTAATTTGGAAAAAATACTGCTCAACAAAATAATTTCCAAGATATATTTTGAAATGTATTTACAAATATTTTTCTTTATTTAACAACCAACAGTAACTCAAACTATACTAAAACTAAATGAAAATTTTGGCCTTATCTGTAATACCTTACAAGATTATAATCTATTTCTTTTACATGTAGAACAGTTAATAAAAATGCTGAAAAAAAAAAAGTTTAGCTGGAAAATTATAGAATAGGCATGGAAGATTACTTACTATAAATAATTCAAAAAATGAAGAAGATATGGGATTTCTCAAATTGATATAGTTAATGAAGAAGTCTCCTTTCTCTTCATTCTCCCAAACAATTATATGTTCAAACATTCTGTCTTTCAAATACCTATACAAACGTGTAAACACTTCACGAGATTCCTAAAATGAAAAAGAACAAAAAAAAACAATTGCTTTCTAACAATAAAATTTGCTCCATCAGAAAATTTAGAATAATATTGTTAGCACCATTTAAGAGCATAAATAAAAATTAATGCAATTTTAAAAATATATATATAAATTTCTACCATTAATTCACATGAAGTTTAACTTATCAGGTTTCCATTTCACTCAACATACAAAATTTACTTCACATTACATTGATAACTGGTAAAATTATTTACATTCAATACTTTTATTTTTACTATTTGATAAGATTGTCAGCGCCATTTAAGAACATAACGTCATAATACTTCACATTCATTACTTTTAAAATTATTTACATTCAATATTTTTATTATTATTTGATAAAATTGTTAGCGCACCATTTAAGAACATATTCAATTTAATAAAAAAAATAATTTCTACCATTAATTCACATGAAATTTAACTTCTCAGGTTTCCATTTCACTCAACATACAAAACTTACATCATAATAATTTACTTCACATTGATAGCTTGTAAAATTATTTACATTCTATATTTTTATTTTTACTACATTAAGTCGAGTAAAAGACTTATCAATTATACACTATACTTAACACATAACTTTTCTGAAAATTTCCCCATGTGTCTATTGTTTTTGAAAGCGGATGTGGAAATAATAAAATATAAATAAACTTTAAATTTTTTTTATTTATTATTCAACTTTTAATATCTCTTTTTCGTATGATGAAAAGTATAACAATCACCTACTTGTAATGGTACACCACAAGTTTTGCAAGTATATCAGGTTTCGTAAAGTTATAATAAATTGGTAGTGAATTGATTAGTAAAACTTGAAAAGTAAGAAAAATTACGCCCACTTTTTAAAATAGTCACTACGAGATCACTGCTAACATGATTACTATGACTCGTAACCGGACATCAACGCTTGGCCACGTAAACACGAATTAACTCGTGACCGGCCAGCAATGTGTTAACAAAATATAATTACTAGCAGCACTTTTGCGATTTAATCTATGCTAATATTACATTTTTTAATTTTGCTGCGATCCTAAAATGATTCTCGACTTGTACCATCAATAACATTTAAAATAAGTAATTCAGTGTTAAGGTTTAATTTAAAGGTTCTTATAGCAACATTTTGTATAGTTGCAAAACAATGAATTTAAATAATATTACTATCACAGTTTGATACTTATTTTAATTTTCTTATCACATTTCCTAAACGTTGCTAAGTTTATCCATACTATTATTTAAGAGTAAGATATCAACAATTTAAGTGTAAAATAATTTTGGAAACCTTACTGGCAAGATATTATATTACATTTATAAACACTTACAGGATCGGCTTTCCTTCCCTTTTTTCTTTGAGAACACTTTTTCATTTCCATAAGGAGCTTCTAATTAGAAAGTAACCTAAAAGTAAAATATTAGTAAACTTTATTATTAAAAACAAATGATAATAGCTATATTAACTACACATTATTTGAAAAGAAGAGTAGAATTTTAATTAAGGAGGAAGGATTCCCTTCAGTTTTTACATACGAGATGTATAATCCAAATATTAGAATTCTTTTAGAACTAAATACTTAGTAAAAATTGAGTAGATCTACTATTAAATAACAAGTGAAATAACTTTCAATCCTGAAGTAAATATTACCTGGTTGATAAGCTTCAATCTAATTGAATGAATAAAATTGATCAAAATCCAACTTCAAATGATGTAATGATGCCGCTGCCTGTCTGATTCTGTCGGTTGAGGAATATGACGTCATGCACTGGCTGCAAGGTGACCAATCAAATTCGCAGATTTAATGGAAACGGAAACTAATGTTCTGTAGCTCCGCCCGAATTGATTCTCTTGCATTCTAGAAACAAGAAAGTGTTTATCCCCCTCCTCCTCCACCGCTTCAAAACAAAGTGACTGATTCTGATAACTCGAATCAACAAATGAAAAATGCTTCGAGACAAAGAAAAAATAAAGTATTTTCTTTAATATGTGTGTTTGAAAATAACGCGTCGCTAAGTGTTATAGAAAATTCTGTTTTTGGTTTTAATTTCACCAAATCGCAATTTTAGAAATTTAAAATTAGGACGGAATGATTTAAAACTTTATTCATCGAAATACTTGCTGGCAAGTGGTGCGCTTAACATTTGGCACTTTCCTAGAATTCTTATTAATGAAATATTATTGTTATTGACTGTTAAAAAAAATTTCACTTGTTAAGTGATATGAAATTTCGCCACATTTACACCGATATTATGTCATATGAAATTTATACCGATTCATGAAAGGAGTGTAAAAAAATAAAATAGGTGTATAAAAAAAGTCAATTTAGGGCTATAATTAACTCATATTTTTAATTGATTAGAGAAGATAACAAAAAAAAAAAAAAAAAACTAATACGTAAACTAACAAAATTTAGAACACTTAAAAATTACTGTTTATTTTGTGTTATCATCACATATTTAAATTGAACGTGGCTGTTTTTATTTTATTTTAATTAAGTTCAAATTCTGCTAGAAATGTAAATTTTTTTTGTTGTCAAAATCTGCTTTTTTAGATTTTTATTAAATTGTTGAAACTTTGTGAATATTTCAACAAGCCACTTGTAAAATTAATTATCCAAAAAATCTGTATACACGCTTTTGAATTTTTTTAAAAAATATTTTCTCTTGTTGCGAGCTCCCTTTCGAACTGAGCTATTTCCCCATTTAAAGGCCACATTTAAAGAGCAAAAAATGAGTTGTTTCAATTTGGTTAAATTTTAAAGTTATATTATAATTTAATTAAGGTTGTTTTTCAGTGTTTCTTACACGTTTGTCAAACTTAACATTCGTAATGCCTAGCACTTACTCTTCCAAAATTTTCATTAGAATAAATTTAAAATTCACCTCATATGTTTTGCTTCAGCCTAGGCCGATAAAACCCTAGGTTAAACCCTGATATAGTCACAAAAGCCTATAGTCAGGTCAGGGAAGCATATCTCTGAAACTGTTTAAGAGGGTTTAAAAAAAAATTTCTGAAATTTTCATTTATGAAACTCGTTTTTCGATTATATGCGAAAAATAATTTTAAAAAAAATATTATCTAATTTAATTATGACTGCAATTTTTTTTGACTTGTTAGACAGACAAATTTTTACATCATTTTTTAAATTAGGTAATTTTAAATAGAAAAATCTAATAGTAGTAGCATTTTATTTACGTCACGCTAGAGCTGCACAATGGGCAACAGTCTGGGTTCTGGGAAACTAACATCCCTGATGATTGGAAGATGCGCCAGCACAATTTTGATTTTTGCTAGCTCCAGGGTTGGATTACCCATTAGGCCATGGCCTGGGCCCCCCTTAAAATGGATTTTTTTTAAATAAATTTAAAAAAATTAAGAAAAACACTGATTTTCCAAATTTTTTCAAAATGTTATGATTATTTTTTAGTTCTAATTTAACAAAATAAAGTAAAATTTAATTTATTATTATTTATTTTTATTTTAAATATGCTTTCTTAAATGAAAAGATAGATAAATACTTTTATATTTGAATAAATAAAAAATATGCGAGAAAAAAATGTAATCTAAGGGCCCCAAAAATTTGGATGGCCTAGGGCCCCGCGTACGCTTAATCCAGCCCTGGGTAGTTCAACGAACTGCGTGCAAGGCTGAGCTCTTTACGGTAGAACAGTTTAGCGAGCAACTATACCATTCTCCCTTTGTACATACGCTGGCTGAGTAAAGTGGTCATCCACGTGCTCACAGTAATGTCCGCAGTCAGTAATGCTTGAATTCAGTGTCCTACTGAGAACCGTATCTTTACGATCAGTCCACTGTAGGATAACAAAACTTGAAAAATGTTTCGCAATAAAAATTTATGGAACATTAGAAATTACTTTTTTTTGCTCAAACCATTTTAATAATTATTTTTTTAAAAGTAAGATTTATAAAAAAATTTTGTGTGTGTTGTTTAATTTAAATGTTGCTTAAAATGAAAATTTTGGTTCAAAAATCTTTAATAAAATTTATAAATCTCTGATGAGCTCACGTAAAAGTTTTTTTTTTCTTAAAAAAATGCTTACATGATATCTTACCTGAGAAAACTGGGGCTTTAGGCTGCGTTGGTCAAACCGTAACCTGTTGCATGATATTACGTTTGCTTTAAAAACTAAAAAAAAAAAAACAAGTTTACAACATTCATAATTTGTTATCAATATCATGAAAATATCGCTGATAAACAAATGTATTATGATACTACTTTAATCAATAAAGCCTTATCGAGAAAACTATATTAATCAAAAATAATAACTCTTAGGGAAATTCTAACAGAAACTTAATTGATAATTTTTTTATCTGATACGTTTAAACTTTTTTTTTTTTTTTTAAACAGATGGTGGGATTTTTCCCTCTGCATTTGAAATGTGAATTTCATCTATAAGTACAAAATATAGTTTTAAAAATTGAAAAATAACAATATAGTTTTATTTATTATTTCATTTTGTAACAATTGGCGTGACATAACGAAGTGATAAAACTCTAAATTTTAGATTCATCATTAAAATATATGAACCTTTTGAAATGCATACATTAAAATAAAAATAAATTTAGCATCTAAACTGAGGAAATTAAATCTGATTGATCATTAAAATATATTAACCTTTTGAAATGCATACATTAAAATAAAAATAAATTTAGTATCTAAACTGAGGGAATTAAGTCTGATTGATCATTAAAATATATGAACCTTTTAAAATGCATACATTAAAATAAAAATTAAATTTAGTATCTAAACTGATGAAAACTGATACTGAATAAAAAGAAAACCAACAAAACAGCAAGAGCGGTTATTCAAGCAAATTTTTCAAAATTTTGAACATAAAATTTCGAGCATTTTTGGAGTTTCTAATCGCGTAAGAAAAAATGATTATAATTGAAATTTTTAATAATTAAAAAAAAATCAATTTATAAAAAATAAGCGATTATTCAAGAAAATTTTGATTAAGTATAAAAATAATTTTTGGTGATATGTATGTAGTTGCAGTATCAGGATATAATACTTGAGAGAATTTCATCATCTACTTCCTCATTAAAATGCGCCAACCAGGCCAGAAGGGAAACATCCGGTGTCCACGGTGCCATCGAGTCTAGACGGGACGGGAAAAGTCCCGAATTTATAATTAACTCTAACTCTTTTCCATAGAACAATCTAATTTCGCATTTATTTCCTTTTTTCTATTAAATGTTACGTTAGATTATTAAACTATTGTCTTTATTTCCTCTTATGCTCTACAAACTCCAAC
This sequence comes from Parasteatoda tepidariorum, assembly GCF_043381705.1. Classification (NCBI taxonomy): domain Eukaryota; kingdom Metazoa; phylum Arthropoda; class Arachnida; order Araneae; family Theridiidae; genus Parasteatoda; species Parasteatoda tepidariorum. Next base: position 55,744,552 of record NC_092209.1, on the reverse strand, counting down.
ATATATTTGCTTCAGTTTATAAATTAGAATACAAGTGAAATAAGTTTACGAAAATTTTTCTAATTGTTAGCATTAATTGATTATTTCAGGTTTAAAGATTTTTGCTTTAAAATAAATTAATTAAACTGAATTTAATAAGCCTTTTTGAAATTTATCGCACTATTCGCTAATTGTCAGTAAAAATTATTCAGAAAAGAAAACACTCATTATATAATTTTTCTTTCGTAAACACACATTATATATAATTTAGCATATGCCTAAAAATACTCTATGTTTAGCATTGAAAGAACATTTTGTCGCTAAAAATGGATTATATTACTAGGTATTTTTTTTTTTTAAGAAAATGTTAATTTTGGTATTTACCAAGTAGGCAAAGACTTTTATTGCTCAATTTTATTAGCTCGCTTTCATGTGTGTGAGGGTTGAATCTTGCAATCGAAATTTCGACCTGTTTTTGATTAGCTAGAGTTGTCAAAAAATTTAAAATAGTCAATAAGAGTTCCAACTACTTTTCGAGGGCTGCGGTAGCTCAGAGCGTTTTCCTCCCAATGAGGTGACCCAGGTTCGAATCTCAACGTTGGCTAGTTGATACGAATTCTGCTCTCAGCTCGTATCAACTATGAGGCTGATGTAAAATATCCTCAGTGGTAGATGGATCATGGGTTAAAATCCTTTTTCCGTCAGGCTAACGGTGGATGAGTTTCGTGGTTTTCCTCTCCACGTACATGGGTAACGTTAGGCAAATACGGGTTATTTCTATTAAAAAAATGCTTCGCAAAGGCTAGTTTTTCTCGCTGCTTGATTCAGGAGTTTCTTTTTCTTCTGGGTTTGGTTCAAAATTACAAGGCTACGGAATTAAATATAGATAGTCGTAAATTCAGAATACGATAGGCTGTTATTCATTGGTAATAAGAAATAAAAAACTACTTTTCGATTTACTAGAATGTTCAAAATACTACGTTGATAGCCATACAATTTTAAACCGTTTTCAGACTGTAACAAGCAGAATCGATGCATCGCAAAAATGTATTTAACGCCAATTAAAATTTCGACCACATTGTCACCAGTTAAAATGCTAAGTTCTAACTGGAACTTAAAAAAACGTATTTTTAAAATTTTTATTGAAAAATTATTTTTAATTCATTAGTACCTTGGGACTCTTTTATTTGGGAATGTTTCGAAAAAGGAATCACAAACACACATAAAAATTAATTTTTTGATATAAATAATTTTAATTTTATTATTTTTTTAAAATTTTTCCACTGACAACACGTTTAACTAAAAGCATTTGGCTGATCAAGTAGTGTTTATTATCAATCGAAGTCGAACTCGATGGCTGCAATTTTTCGTTAAGTAAAGAAGTTTTATTTTATTTAACTGCCTAATTTTCTATCAGAACGAATTTTAGTAAATTAAATCATAAGACTTTTCACTTTTATTTTTAAGATCACACAATATCAAAAATTGTGGCAATTTGCAATGTGTTATGCGGATATTTAGTTTTTAAAATTAAAGTTTCCATGTGAATGTTCGACAAAGCCACACATATAGGAAAAGCAAACTACGTTTTTAAGGTGTTCAGTAGAGTGGTTTAATGCGAAATTACATAATTTCCAAGTTTTTAACTATAATCCAGTGGAAATTCTGAAAACCTGTAAAATACCTACCGGAAAATAATTGGAGCCGCCTGATGTAAAAATATCACCTTTAGGAAAGAGGTGGCTTACACCAAGCTCTTCATATTCAAAATAACTAAAAAAATTTACGACTTAGGTATTAATGAGCTAAGAGGTATTCATGGCTAATTTCCATGTGAAGATATAAAACTACACATAATAAGAAAAGGCTTGGAACCATACAAATGTAAAGTACGTTTTTAAGTTCTTCAGAAGAATACTTCGGTTAAGCTACATAATTTCCGATTTTATAACTATATGATGTGCTCTTATTCCGTAGAAATTCTGGAAATCTGTAAAATACCTACTTGAAAACAATATTTTGGGACCGTCTGTTGTAAAAAGGTCACCTTTCGAAAAAGGGTGACTAATCAACATGTTTTTTATGTTCAAAGTAACAAGGAAAATTTACGACATTATTAATGGCTAGGAAGATTATTCATACATATTGGAGGCTATTTTTTGTAAGGCAATATTACCACATAAAGTAATCAAAATATGTAATAACTTATTTCAATAAGTTTGTGTTAGTCTTTTTTTTTTTTTTACATTTGCAAATGAATATCTCTTAAAAGTATTCTATTGATAGAAATGATATGAAACCATAAATGATTTAAAGCATACATTATATCATAAACCTAGCGTGTTATTTCGCAATCTGCTGTGAATTGAATATTAAACGTTTTGGAATGAGGATAATATATATTTTAGTTGTGCTTTATTTACTATTCATTTTTTTATTTCACTTTTTACACAAAAGTTTCGAATTTAGTTTTAATAATTTACTTGGTAAAATGCAAGGAATTCATGTGCTTACTTACATAGTTTGCTTAGGGTCGTACACAGTATATAACTGTAAAATGTATATAAAGACTGTTTAATTTCGATAATAAATAAAAGACACACGAAATGTAATATATCGGGATAATTCGTTTGGTAAAATAAACGAAACATATATGTAATCAAAAAATATGAAAAATATATGTAATAATAAATAATATTATTTACATTAAGTATTTTTTATTTAGTATGAAATTTATGTTTACTATTAGGTTTTATGTCATATTTTAATAACTAAATACAGTAGAGTTTTTATGTATTTTTTTTAAACTATTGTGCATTGCTGGGATAGACAAAATAAAAACTATATCAGAGCTATAGAGTATTAATTTCTTATCAATATTATTCTAAGATAAATAAAAATTAAAAAATTGCTCAAATTATTGGTTGAAAAACCATCCAGGACTGAGAATACATAAAAAATCAATATTTTCTGATTGCCTGAAAATGCAGGTACACTATCTTAATCAATATTTATACTTAAAAATAATTTTTTATTTGTTGAAAATCGTAGTCCTAATCTTTTATGCATCAGTTTTTTCTTTTCTTCAAATGAAAAACTGCAATGATTGCAATTTCATGCTTCATATAATGGATTAAATATCATTTGTTGAAGTTAATTTAAGGGGCAGAATTAAAAAAATTAAATGTGAAGGCAAAAAAAAATAGACAAAATATTCTTCTTATACTAAATTTAGGAATATATTTTTCAGTTTCACTTTTTGCTTCTAATTTCATATCATCTATTTTGAAAAAATCAGTTTTTGCATTTTAGTAACAAAATCTAACTATAAAGGGAATTTTGGACTATGTACCATGTGTACATCTAGTAAACTAAATTAAAAGGAAAACTAAATAGATTAAATATTAAAATACAAGGAAGATCTATGTAGTGATAAAATTAGCTGTAAGATAAGATTAATGTCATTGTGAAGTTTAAAGTTCGAGCAAAAAGTGTTTTTTATAAAAAGAAAGTTATTTACTTACAGCCTTCACTCTACAAATATGTTTAAAAAAAAACTACCACCCCTATATGTCAAACCCTAAGAGATTAAATCATAATGAAAAAATAAATAAATGAATTCAGTAAAGAGTGACATTTCATAAGTTGGCATTTATTTAGCAGAATTTATATTGATATGATTATAGAATAAAAATTGATATTATAAGACAAAATTTAAGTTTGCACAAATAAGGTGGTGACATTAGACTTTTCAGGTGTCAGAGAGTCTCTATGGAAACTTATTAATGGCTGATAAAAATTCATAAGTACGTGAGTTGATGGATTAATTAGCATGACGAGAAAGAAAATTTAGAAGCATACACCCTCTACTAAATTAAAGAACACGCCACAGTTTAACCTATAAGCTCTCTACCAAGTACAATAAAAAATTCCGAATAAGACGCTTTTTTCGACAAAATGAAACTTCCGCAGCTATGCTTATGACATAGCTTATTGACACAGCATTATGCTAAAGAGATGAATCATTTTCCATAAATTCTGGATGTAAATCTTTTAGAATTTTTTTTTTTTGATAGAGAAAAATCTTTTTAAAATGGAAATAATGTATAAGAATTAATAAGGAAAAAAGAATTTAGTAATGTTAGAATTGAAGAAGATTCCAAAAAGGATTTAAAATAAAATTGCTCTAGAAATTTTCAAAAACTTTATTCCTGGAGAACTGCATTATGCCATGTGTTTACTTTGAAATATATTTTATGGGCTAGTAAAATATCATACAAATAAGTTGTAAATTAGTATTTAAATGAGTTTAAATACTAATTAAAAGATTCTAATACATATAATAATATATTGCTGAAATTCAGTTGTATATAATATAAAATTCTTCTGAGAAACAAGAACAGTGTTGAAAATTAATAGTCTCGCTATGAATAGTAGTTGTAGTTATAGGAAACTTTTAGTAAGTTCCATAGATTAAATTAATCCCCCAAAAAACTGAAGCGCTAAGAGAATACTTGATTGAAAACTTCTTTCGCTTCAAAAATATACAAATTGGAAATAACTGTCGACATGCTTCAAGCGCTCGAAAATAGGTGCTCATTTTCAAGACTTGCCAGACGTGAATGAGAAGAAACAAAAGTGATTTGAAAAATAAAACATAAAGTTACCAATGAAAAATGTAAAAATTATGGTGAAAAACTACACTAGAAAAATAACAGTAGCTGAGAGAGAGAGAGAGAGAGAGAAAAGGTGAGAAGCAGAACGAAGAAAACCATAGCAAATAGAAATGCAGTTTTCCCTGATTTGCTCCTCTCAGCTACTGTGGTTTTTCTTGTTTTGTTTTTCATGCTTTTTTCGCCTCTTGCCTACTATGGTTTTTCTACTTTTGTTCCTCATCTTTATTTTTCATTTTTTGTTGGCAACTTATCGTTTTATATTTCAACTCACTTTTCTTCTTCTTCTCAAACAAGCCTGGTAAGTCTTTAAAATGGGCGCCTATTTTTGAACGCTTGCAACATGCTGACTGTTATTTCCGATTTGTGCAATTTTGAAGAGAGTGAAGTTCTTAATTACTTAAGTTTCATACATATAAGCACTAAGCAATACAAAAAGACCACTAACTAAATAAAACATCACACAAATCCTGCTTTATTTGGTTTTTATAAGAAGCAACAAATATAAATACTATAAAAACATTTCTTAACATTTTTGTTGTTGTTGTATCACCTGGGAATGAGATACACAGAAACAATAAACAACTTTTAAGTTGTACATAAAAATAGCCATTTAATACTATAAACATCAGACTAGATCACACAACACCAACTACAAAAAAAGCAATCGTATAATTTGACAATATTTGTAAAAACAAACACGGCAAAGTCAACATTTTCGAGAAAAAAAAATGAAGCTAAAGACTAGCATTGTTTATAAATATTAAAACTAAACCAAAAAGGCTTCCACCATAAAATAAATAAGTAAAAGCAAATATAATACCATCAAAAATAAAAAGTAATGTTAAGTAAATATTCATAAAACTACTAAGAGAGCCTATAATAATAAGTAACCCTTAACAATATCTCATATAAGTCTCAAATTATTAATTTGAAATACTAACTGTAAAACATTATTTCTAATACATAAATTCTTTCTGAAGTAGAGTATAAAATGGACAGTTTTTATTATGAACAAATGCTGGAAGACTTGTAAATACAGTAACAATATTCAAAAGAAAAATTTGCAGAAAGTGTTATGACATAAAAATTGATTTTCACTTAGTATAAAAAAATAAGCCTTATTTTAACAAGCAAAAAGAAAAAGAGAAAAGAAGTTATATTTAAGATAAATAGACAACTAATCAGAGGGAGTAATTGAGACAAAACAAAAGCAGGGACCAATCCAGGATGTCTATTTTTGCAAATACATTAACTGCCAATTTGGTTAAAAAGAAAATTTTAGGGTAATTAACATTTTTGAAAAAATCACAAAAAATATGTAACAAAAATTTGATTCTAAATTTTAAAGAGACAATAGAAACTATTTAATATCTAATATCTAAGTAGGACAAAAACTGCAAATAAATTACAACTTAGTATCATAGGAAATATGACGCATCATAAAAAATCATACATATTATAGTCAAGAATAAAGGGACAAACGGAATACGCTCATTAAATATGAGTTGGTTAAAATAAACAAAGAAGCTAATATGTACAAAAATGAGCTAGAAAATGTTTTTAATGTTGATTCACTTTAAAGAGTAATTTTTTTTTCGTGATTAACTAAGAGGCTTTGGTTATTGTTGGACATAAAACAGCATGCTGCAAAATAAATTATTATTAACACCAATTAATTCGAGATCAGTCTAAAATTTGTCCGCAAATTTTGAATGCGAATGGTGATATAATTGTTTTTCCTGCATTAGTGTCAGATTGTTTTCCTGCATTAGTGTCAAAGGTAAATAATTGTTCAATGGCTTGAATAGAAACATTTTTCGTCAGTTATTGTTATTATTATGAATAATTTTTTATTAACAGTTGCTGCTTTAAATGGTCTATAATCAAAAGAAAAATGTCTGAGGCACCTCACACTGATCCTCTTTGTTTATTCTCATACTATTTATTTTAAAGCATTTCAAAAGGAATAAAATTTTCATGAATTGTCAGATACTATTTTTCAAACATCTTTGATAAAATATTTTTTAAAAAAGTATATGAAAACTCATGCATTAAATCCAAATTAAGCTAATAATGATAGATTTTTAATATTAAACTAATCATTGACAAAAAATTTATTTATTAAATTAGGAATCTTGGACTCTCAATAAACAAATTTGAATTTATCAGATTATTGAATATTTTTTTTGTTTTTGTGAATATACTGCTAATTATATAGAATTATAGAAATTCTATTTTCCTAGAGTTAGAAAAAAAGTTGCATTTTCTTCTTTTGTATGGGTAAAAATATTGCTAGTACTAGTTTCATAAAGGCGTTGGTAAATGGTAGCAAAATCAAACTGAATTAGTCCCTTAGAAATGATATGAAATGAATAAAAGAACCATACATTAATAGTTTTTGTTACACAGCAGATCTTCTAACAAATTCTTTTTTAACATATGTACAAATACCTATGTACAGTAAAATTCCCTAGTTGAAAAAAAAATTATCAACTTGACTCAGATGTTTCTAACAGTTTAACATCTGGCTAAATATGTCATGCAACCACTTTCACAATACATGAAAACATAAATATTAGCCTTAAATGAAATTTACACAAAACAATAATAATATAAAGATATTCTTAATAAATATTGAGTCTTTGATTAGAAAATAAACTTTCAGCTATACCATCTTCACTTTTTTGTCACTTACCAGTAAAAAGACACTTCTTTTATTATCAACGATACATTAAATTACACTTTGTAAATTCATAGACACAATGCTATTTTAATGTATATTAGAACTTTAACACCTAATCATTCATTCAAATATAGCAGCCAAAATGTAATTCATTTTTTTAATACCCAGAAAACCACTTTGTAAGTAAGTGTCAAAAATTTTTCAAAATAAAAACCTTCCATTAACAACAGGTCATTTGATTTAACAAAAGTTTGTAAATTGCATGGTTTTGCAGTAATCAACATGGAGTCCTGTATGCTTTTATTTAGTTACAAAAAAAATTTAGTCAATGCAATTGTTTTGACTAAATAAAATATACTTTTATTTAGTCAAAAAATTTTCAAAACAAAAACCTTCCATTAACAACAGGTCATTTGATTTAACAAAAGTTTGTAAATTGTATGGTTTAGCAGTAATCAACATGGAGTGCTGTATGCTCTTATTTAGTTACAAAAAAAAAAGCGTGATAGCAAACAAGATTGATAAATTTCTTTCTACATTTACCAACCATGGTCTTTCGTAGGAAAATTTTATTCACTTTATTAGTAAAATGTTAGTCCCCTTCTGGTGTCTAGTTTGAAGTTAAAAACTGTGGCATTTGCATTTATCTAGACTTTTATTATTTATCAAAAATGGCTGCCTAGAACCAAATTATTAGTTTAAATGCATTTTTCATTTATAAAAGCATTGCATTTTTTCTCCAAAATATTAGCTTCAAACTTTTAATTATAAATAAATATTGATGCTCCGGCCTTACTATTAAAAGCATTTTGACTGCAAGGATCTGATAAATTAATAGACGAAGCAAAGAATTTTTAAAAGGTAAGAGTTACGCTTGAAATCAATGTTTATATTCAGAATGGAACAAACAGTTACACAAAGAAAAATGGCAATGTAATTTGATACTCAAATTATTTAAATTTCCTTCTTCTGTATTTAATGCAGAAAAATAAGATTTTTTTCTTCTTTTAAAGTTAAATTTAATTCATAAAACTGTCAGTGCAATATTTTGTCCCGCAATGGAGAATCATGCATCCCAGAATAAGAGTCGCAACTTTTTTTCACATCCTTCTATGACTTTTAGTGCATTTGATGCACTATAGTGTCTAAGCAAAATAGCTAAGGTGGACTATTAAGTTATTGTTTATATCAAGTTAATAGTAAAACTGTATTTTTAAAAAGATTTCCTGATATCTAAATTACCATGATTAAATGGTTATTTTAGCTGGATATTGATGACATTTTCAGTTGAGTGTGTATAGGCCTCAAAGATTAAAATAAATTCTAGAAATTTAAACATATGAATTGGGTGACCAAAACATGGACCAAGATATGATAAATGCAATCAATCTTAATATAGATGTTGACATTTAAGAAAATTGTACTCACAAAAACTTTTAATTGAACAGTGTGGCAAAAACGTAAAAGTTTTTAGTATCAGATATCTTGTTATTGAGAGTAAAAATGCTAACAATATTTTATATTTAATTAAATGAACAAAATGCCTTTCACTTATTTAAACATACTGTGGTTAGTTTTCTTTTATAATGAAAGCATGAAATTTTCTTTTACAAAGGAAAAGCTGTTTTCAAACTCGCTAAAAATGTAGTTAAAATTAAGTAATAAGATAATTGTGCAAACCGAAGATAAATGTAAGATCAGGAACTCTGAATTGAAGTTAAATATAATAAAAATAACAAGAGAGGTCAATTAAAATTTCTTCAAAATACATAAAATTTTTTAAATGCACTGTTATCACAATATTAAAATTTTACTTTGAAAAATAAAATTTTGAGCAGGATGGTCAGATTGAAATAACATCGTAGAAATACAAAGGCTTAACAGTTTGAAAATTATGTAGCACATAAATGTGACTTGAAAAATAACTAATATATAAAATGCTAACAACTTACATTGAAATCATAAAGGAGTTGTAAATGATTATACAATATGTAAAAAAAGGAGTATTTAATAATGTGTGGAATGGAAAAGTATTCTCTTATACATATTAAAAAACGCAGTGAAACTTCACTTATCCATTCCTATATTTTATTTTTATCACTAAGTGTTCTAAATAATACTTAAAAAATGGAATACCAATATTAAAGAATGCAAATATGTTTTTGAGGAAAAAATTTGCAAATGTTTCTTTGTTTCTAATTCTTTTCAAGATAAATAAGGAAACCTTATTGAAAAATTTCTGGTTAAAATAGATTTTTTATTCAATTTATTGTTAGCTGAAATAGTTAAATAAGTAATTGCTAAATTGAAAAATACTATTTATTAATAGAAATTAATTTTCAGTTTTTCATTATTGAATATTAAAACATTTTCAGTTTTTCTTAAAATTCTTGTATGTTTACAATAGTTTAAAGATGTATGTTAAAAATAAATTAAAGAATAAGTTATAATTATATATATGTTAAATTAAGTATATACTGTGAAACCTCACAACCAGGACACTCCGACAAAATTGAGGCCCTTAATTGAGGATATTTTTTAAAATTTCCTGTGAATAAACCATTATGCACTCCTCTGCAAAGCAGAAACTTCTCAAAACTGATGCTGACAGTCATTTATACATCAAAATGTTATTTTCAATCTCAAAAATAACCTCTTTTTCCATCATTTTTTAAAGTAAGTAAACGTTTTTGCTTTAACCATAACTAAAAAAATATTGTTTAGCCATTTTACTACTAAAGAATTAATTATCTTCCTTTCCCCTCACAAAGAAAAGAGAGAAAGTGATAAAGTTCCAGTGAAATCTTTCGGACAGCATTGATTTTTTCATCAACACAACACAGGTTATGAGACCACACATGTTGAAATGACACACTATAGATTCCCAATTTTCCTTCCCCACTGAAAATTTATTTATTTAAAAATTTTTTTTTTAAACACCCATACTTAATGCAGTTGGGTTAAAAAACAAAGCAAAAATGTAGTCCTTGAGGTGACATATAAATCAACATTTTATTAGACAATTGACAAATGATAGCTAGTGAATAAAACAACTCCATACGTCTTGTTGCATTACAGATAAGTTTTTCCCCTATTCTTTTCTTACTTGCATCATAGGAGGTTTACATTCAAGGAGATATTACACGATTTCCAAATAAATAAATTTGATACACTTAACTTGAGAAAGTGTTATCAAAGGAGATAATTTTGTATATCTTGATGAGAATATTGAAAGTCAAAAGATTGATTTAAATATTGACAAAACTGTTGAAATAGTTGCAAATAATGGAGACTAGAGTGATAATAAAGAAGCTGACACCTAATTGATGCTAACTGAAAAAGTGATGCTTACCTAATCAGAAAAATGCAATTGGCGAAATGATTTAAAAGTTTATCATGAATATATGATAAGTTGCAGTCACTTAAAACAAACTTCTATCACATCTTTCTTTTCAAGTGGGTAAATATCAATGAACATAGTTATTATAGATTATTTAATTATTTCTATATTATTGCAATTTTTCTAAAAACTATTTATGGTATTAGCTTTCATTATTAGAGTACTCACCCCATAAACAGGCTTTTTTCGGTCCCAAGAGTGTCCTCTTATCTGAAGCTTCACTGAATTACATACCAGAGTTATGAATTCAAAAATATTATAAAAATATTTTATAGCAATTATAAATGGAAAATATTGCATTCAGAAAATATTGGAAACTTAAATTCGCAGTTATCAGTATAATAAAATTTTAGTATTTTATGGACAATAAAAATATCCTATTCTAAAATTTTTATATGCTAACACAATAAAATAGTAAGAAATTTATTTTATGTTGCAAAATCGACTGGATATTTGAGTTCTTCCGTTGTAATAAATAGGAAAAAGCTTATTATGTCAAAATCACTTAAAACATATATTTAATATTTTTAAAGATCTGTAAATATTATTACATCAAAATTTAATTAAATTTACCATATTGTTTTACGTGGAGATGGAACATTCAAATGTAAAAAAATTTTGTATAAAAAATGATAGTCTTGCTTGATAGACATTTTACATTTTTAGAACGGACATTTTTAGGCATTTGGACATTTTTAGAAAGCTGTAGGTAATGTCTTTTCTTTAATGCATACTTTTTTTTCGATGTTTATTTTTTTAAAATATAGCTTGTAAGATCTGCCAGAACCAATTTTTTTCTTCTTGTTTTAAATAAAATAACAATGATTAAAATTAAATATGGCAAGAATCTACCTCAAAATATATAAAAAGAAATTCTAACATAATACTATCACACCTTGTTTGAAATTAAATAAAAAGAAAAAAAAAAAAAAAAAAAAAAAAAAAAAAAAAANAAAAGACCACAAGTTCAGTTTGAAATTAAAAAAAAAAAAAAAAAAAAAAAAAAGAAAAAAATTATTTCAAACTAGAAACAATAATACAGATCTAATTAAAAAAATAATAATAAATAGCACAAGCAATAAAATCAAAGAACACACTATGCGTTATTCAAAGAATGTAAAACAGACTAAAAGAATTAAAAAAAAATACAACTTGTTCATTTTCCGATGTTAAATATTCTGTTATTAAAGCGATCGCTGTTCAGTTGAGATTTACATCAAAACAATGCCATTACACGTATACAACTACACTGTGTTTCAAATGCATGATCCAAACAGGGCGTAGAGCTAGCAGCCAACTTGGTTGTGCAATTTAACTTTAAAAATGTAAATCAATTCACTTTTATTTAAAGAAGTGAATTATGACTTGGTCATTTGGCTTGAGAATAAAATAAATGGAAAAAGTTGCTTTCACCTAATTCCGACATTAGAAAACGGCTGTTCACTGTGCGGGTCAACCTAAAATAAAAGCAAAAAAAAATATTAATTAATTATTAAATATATTATAATTAATTTTTATTAATTTATTATTAATTAAAAGTTGTTTTGATGTTAAATAGTGATAATTATTAATATATTTTTTGAATTCCAAAATTTGATAGAAAAATTAAGAAAATAAGCGAAATAATAACATTTATGCGGAATTAATACAAATTCCAATTAAATGTTTCTAAATTACAACAATCAGTAAGCCTTAATCTCCAAATACAAAAGTGATTCCCGAATAGCAAATGATTTGTGAAGCTTTAAACAACATATTTAAAGAAAAATAGAAGCATATGAATTTTTTTTTTTGGTGTTCCATATTCTAAAGAAGGTTAAACAACTATAATGATTCGGCATTCAACGACTTCGAATGTGCCTATCAATGGACATTTCTAACCAAATTTTTTCATGTATTTACTTTTGGGGTTTCTTTGATTACACGTGTTTGGATCATTGCGCAGTTTGACACCAGGAATTGAAGCTAATGAACACAGAGCCAGTTAATGTCGTAAGTTAGAATTTGCATTTATTTCAAATTTTGAGATATTCTTAACAGTATATTTTTGATAGACTTTGTTGATTTAATACAAATTAGAAAGGGCTTAAATAAAACTATTACTCATACTTCAATGCTGATTTCTGTTGGGAGATGTTCTGTCTAATTTACTAATTTAAGTAAAGTTATTGTGGACCTCCAGATCATGAAACTTTGCAGTCTTTTTGTGGCAGAGTATGAGAGCAACAGAGTATGCTCCTCATAACATGTGGTTATTTTTAAGCACATTACGGTGGTCATGCTGTGACACATTATTGGTGACCACACTGTGGTTATTTTTAGGCACATCACACTAATAGTCAAAGATTAACACTAATAGTCAAAGAAGTAGTTTAACTAGATGTAAAAAGTTGCAGATGTAATCATACAAAACTTCTTGTAACAATTATTAAATAAATAATAAAACAAAATCTTTTTATCATTAACCTACATTTGAATAAAATAGTTCAATAAGGTTGTGATGCTAAATTTGGCTGAGTTGAACAATAAATAATTAGATAATGAAATGCTGATAAAATAAATAAAAATAAAATTGTAGATGATAAATTTCTGATCTCTCATCTGATATAACTGTTATAGCTACATTTTTTTTATTGCAATTACCACAAACTAATTTGACCTTCTGAATCTAAATTTGTTAATAAAAAGCAAATTATCAAAAAAAAAAAAAAAAAATTTATAATTTTTTTAAATTTATTTGTAATTTAAATTAATAACTACCACAAGTTATAATATTTTAAGTTAGCCTCTTAAAAATAACTAAATAAACAAATAAATAAATCAGTATAAAGAATAATCACAACATTACACAAAATAATTTACTCTAAAAATTTCAGGATGCAAAACTCAACTTCAAATTAAATAATGAATATTTACTTCCTTATTTGTAGCTATAACAACTAATTAAACATTCGGTGAGGCTTTTTAATAGGTTTTATAAACAACTACTCATAAATTAAGAGTTAAGCTATAAGTTTTATTCTTTCAAACTAGTTATTACTTTAAACGAGAACAAAATAACATATGTTATTTTCTTACATTTCACGCATGATTTTTTTATTATTTTAAAACCAAAATGACATTCTACCATGCAATTAGCAATTGAATTTATACCAAGTCTTTCCATTCGATAAATTTTATAAGTGGGGTAAACATCACCAAAAATTCGTTTCTCCAACAATTTTTTATATTGTACAAGAAATGATTAATTTTTAAATACACTCTTTTAATGACTGCTACATAATAATTTCACCCAAAACATCAATTTTAATTTAATAACTAATACTTACTTAATAATAAAAAGAGTTAATATATGTATTTTTCATGAGAGGAGGAAAGTAAAATGGTAAAAAAATTTCTTTCTGATGGAATTCAATATTGTTTTACTATTCCTTGGTTAATTTTTTTACTGAATTTTATCAAAATTTGTAAATTTACACATTTTGAATTAAATTTTACTGATTAGTTTAAAAAAAAGTTTAAAAAAAAAGTGAAGCTTTAAAAAAAGCAATTTTCTTTTCATCAAGCTCTTACTAATAAAATCTCTGAAGAAGTACTTATTTCCATTGTAAAGCATGTCAGAATGAGTTTGAAAGATATATATCACTCAAATTTAATCACTTAAAATAAATGGTAAGAGAACTAATTTTCAAATAAACAAGTGGATTGATATAATCAAAGGAAGAATTGTAAAGTACAGAATTTAATATAAAAATTAAGCAACTATGAAATTTAGAAATAAATCTAACTGCAAAATCAAATTTTTTTTAAATTAAAATTATCTGACAGGGTTCCCACTCGATTTGCGAAGAAAAATTCCCTGACTTTTCCAGGTAAACTTCAATGAAAATTGAGACCACATTTTCATCAGAAAACTTTGATACTTTTATTTGTTTTGTGAAATATTAGATTTTCTGTGTAAAAAAAATATTAAATAAGGATGGGAACATTTTAGTTTGACTAAAATGTGAAATTTTTATAAAAAATAATTGTAATAGATGCAAGCATTATTTAACTCGAATCTTAGTAACTGACTGATAATTTTAAGACTGGTTATTTTTCAAGTATGTTATAAGAATGTCAAAAAATTGCTTATTTTCCAAGTATGTTTCAGGTTTTTGTCAAAAAATTGCAACCTTCCCTGATTTTTGGAGTAAAAATAAAATTCCCTGACAATTCCAGGTATTCCCTGTTCTCCCTTACCCATGGCAACCCTGATCTGAAGAATGCACTACACATTGATATACAAACTACATAAAAATATCTCTGTATATTAAATATTGAAAATAGTATTTCCGTCAAGATTTGTAAAGTGGCAATTTAATATAGAATGTGAAATAAAAAGAACTCAAACCTCTGAGTATGCAGGAGGAGGTTGATGATGAAAACTGTGAACATACGCATACATGGGTGTAAAACGTGTGTCCCCAACAATATTGTCGTCATCATCATCTGCAATGTCCACAGAACCTTCGATACACTCTGCATAGGTAGGTGGTGCTGTTAACGAAATACAAATTTACTAAAATACATCTTTTTGCAAGTTCATTGTCCTCACTAATCTTACTTGCAAAAGAAAAAAATTATGATTTTTAAGTAAACTTAGTACATTAAATAGTAAAAATATGCAACATTTATTTCTCATCACATAACGACTGACAGCTTAAGTGTTGAATTATTAATCTATAGTTGAAAGAATGAAGCAGAATATTCAATAGCTTAAAATGTTAACATTATTACAAATTCAAACATTATTATAAATGAAATAGCTGCAATTAAAATAGCTCAGATTTAATTATGGCAAACAAATTTACATTAGATATTCTAAAAATATTTTTTGTACTTAATTATATTTTGAGTGAATTTAAAATCTACCTAAAAAAATAATAAAAGCTTTATAAAGCTACTTTCGTTGAAGTTTTAAATCTAATTATTACAACAATATTTATGTGTAAATGTTACAAAGGCGTGGATAGCTATTATTTTTCAATTCAAGCAGACCATGTCAGGTAACCAACTTAGCATTCTTCAAATAAATTTCAGGCTATTACTACTTTTTAATATCCCAAAAGAGTTTTTTTTAGGATGCAGCACTATAAACTAAACAAAAAAAATATATGCATTTAAAATGTAAAAGAAACACTATCAATTGCACACATTTTATTAAACTCATTCACTTATAAAAAAATATAGATAAAAACAAATTGGGAAATTCATCAAAAAAAAAATTATACCAAAATTTTTTTTTTCCTAATTAATAATGTAAGTAATTAAGGATACAGTTTTTTTTCTTTAATTTCTTAAAAGATATTGATAAATAGCATTGACACATTAGCCAATTTTCTGTGAATAAAATGGATAAAGTCTAAACTGCTAAATCATAAAAATGGTTTAATTATTCACAAAACCCTTCTAGAATAATTCTTGCCTTTAGTTGCAGAAACAACCTTAAATTTTTTCCAACAGGGTGCATAGCCAAATCTTAAAAATAAGCACCTTTTAAGTAATTTTTAAGCATTAAAATTTTTTTAAGCACTATATACATAACAAAATACAAAATAATTTTTAAAGACTTTACATGATCATGATAAAATAACTAGTTTTTGACAAAGGATTCCTTTCTTGATTACATTAGCCATCATTAAAAGATATTTTTCAGTTTGATTTCAGAAATGAATAAGAATCTCTTGCAAAATGCAGCAGAGTTGCACATAACAGTGCAAGAATAAGCCCCACTGAATCCAGCTCAGTATAGGCAAGTGCGGACCCGTAAGTTTTTCATCAAACACGCAAAATGATTGGCGCTTTCATATGCTACGGAACAACGGTATGCCGAAATGCATCGTGTTTGAATGAATTGTGAAAACGCTGAATAGAACAATGTGAAAATCACACTTTTGCATAATATGTGGCGAAAAATCGATATGGTAAAGAAAAAATAATCCTGAAAAAGGAAAATTAGACACTTTTTAAAAACACCCAATAAAAAAAGCACCTTTAAGGGCTTTAAAAAAACGAAAATAAAAAATAAGCACCTTTAAACACTTTTTAATAACGCTATGCACGCTGTTCCAAAGAAAAAAAAAGTCACCATCTGCCTGAATTGACATGAAATAGATCAACAGAAAGAAAAAAAACATACGTTCACTTGGAATCATTGACAAGTCAATTTCACTGTATGGTGGAGCAGGCTGATAGTACAAGTTACCACCAGGTTCTCCGATATTATCTAATAATGGAGGTACTTGACGGTAGTTGATAGGGCGTAATGGTACGGTTCCAATGAGAACTGGCAAGTCCATACTTAAATTATAAGCACCGGGTATTTGAAGGGATATCTGAAACAAAAGTTAAATAATTTTATATAAGACATTACAAATTTCAGTTACTAGTATTTTTTTAAAACTTATAAGTAAAAGACTTGTTTAAGATTAGGTGCATTTAAGATTAGGTACATTATTTAAGATATTTCAAGCATCACACTTAATTAGTAACAAAAGAACAAGAGCATGTAAATCTGAAAACAGTGAAAAAACTTTGTCACTAACCGCTGTTAAATGAATAAATATTTGAATTTGAAACATAACAATCAGTATTAAAAAAAATGAATATTAAAAAAAAAGTTTAGTAACTGTTGAAAAAGTTATTGAAAATCAATGAATTATAGATTTGATATGAAAGCATCGAAAGCATAATTTTCAAGCCATAATTTTTGGAAATGATAAGAAATAATTTAAGAACAAACAAACAAAAACAATAATAACAACACATAAATGAGATTAAAAATGCAAAAAATTTATAATTCATATCATGATAAAAAAATATGAAATTTTTTTCTTCTTTAATATTT
Source organism: Parasteatoda tepidariorum (assembly GCF_043381705.1). Lineage (NCBI taxonomy): Eukaryota > Metazoa > Arthropoda > Arachnida > Araneae > Theridiidae > Parasteatoda > Parasteatoda tepidariorum. The sequence continues at coordinate 55,726,925 of NC_092209.1, read as the reverse complement.
AGTAAATTTAAATTTAATATTTGAATAATTTAAAAAAGTAAAATTAGTTTTAAGGCATGTTTTTTCATAAGATTTAAATACACATACAGAAGTGTAACATCTTAATTTGACCTGCATTTATTGTTTTTCTTATCCATTATTTCAAATGGACAATATCAGAATGACTGAATAATTTTGGAAGTTCATTATCAGTGCAACGAAACATAGCACGTCTATTACTAATTAAAGAAATTTGAAGGTACAACGTCAAAAATGATCAAGTCAAATATGTAATAATGTTAAAAATTTATATCTAGAAGTTTTATAATTTCATTGCCATTTTTCTACTATGTGACTTGGTCAGGTTTGGTATTTAATTTTATAACCGTCGTTGAATAGCTGATCCAATTGTAAGTTTGTGACTACGTAGCCTTATAATTTTGAGCTCAATCCAAGACAAAATAAATTCTAGATTAAGGTTTTAGGGAAATTTTGCCTTGGTGGAGGACTTTTTAATGAAACTGACTCGCATTTGCATAACACAGAGAAAACCACAAAAATCTCCTAAGTTAGCCAGACGGTAAGGAAATTCTAACTCAGGATTGTCAACCATTAAGAAGGTTTTATGTCAGCACTGTGGTTAGTGAGAGTCGGGTGCAGCCATCTCTAGGATTCGAAAAAAGTATATATTTTAGTACATATGTATCTCAGTATATAACATATACAGTGGAAGCCAGTTTTACGTTGTTCGTTTTGTACATTATCTAGCTTCCTATGTCATTTTCTGCTGGGCTTTGAAAATTGCCAATAAGGATAATGTTAAATATTCCCGGATTTTATGCTAGTCTAATTAAGAAAATCCTGTTTTATACAGTTTTTTAACAAATCAAAATAATTTTTTCTTAAGCAAAACCTTCCTTTCTTGACTAAAAAAAATTTGAGTTGTTTATAAGCTTTTTGAAGGTTTTTCCACATTCTTTTTATTCTATCTTATTGTCCTTTTGTCTGCGAGAGGGGAAAGGAAATAGGGAAGCTTTAATTGTTAAATTTGCAAGTGGAATATTTTCATACAAACTTCAACCTTTGAATTTTGCAATTATTCAATTATTTAAAGAATGTTACATTAAATAAATGGTTAGGTACTCATTTAGTTAGGCAATAATTTTTTTCTTTATTCCGATGACTTACAAGATGCTTCTAAAGCAAAAATAAATGTTTTGGCAGTCCTGAATTTGATTTCTACATTGTTGGACAGTGTCAACTCAAATGCATTATAAATGGGCATAATAAGGCTTCATGCGATTACTTAATTGCTTCTTGGAATGCAATAGGAACAATGGCCCTTAATAGAATAAAATTGCATGTTTAAAGATCTTCCGAAGTTGATAACACATATATCAACTGCGACACACATTCTATTACTTTACAATTCTTTTAATATCTCATTTAATACCTGCTCCCTATAACAGTGATGAAAACAATGAAGATGAGAAAAATATTGAAGGATATACCCACAACTGATTTAGAGTTTGAAAGTATAAAAAATCTCAATCCAAAAACATGTAAAGATTACACATTACACGTTTAAGAGATTACACACTACTTGTTTCCGAGGTTACACACTACTTGTTTCCGAGGTTACACAGTACATGTTTTCAATATTATACATTACATGTTTACGGGATTGCATGCTGTAAATGTAAATTTTCGAAAAATACACTTAATTTTTTTCACTGGGATTTTACGTTATCTTGTTTCACACGTTTTTAATGCTAGTAGGACAGAAAATGCAAAATTGTGGTTCCACTGTATATGTATCAAAGTAAAAAATATATTCATAACGTATTCTTACTCTGACAGCATAATCTACCCTTATTAAGCAACAGTTGATAATTGAAGGAGTAACAGCAGGAATTTTTAATAGCTGAGCATCCCAACTTGTAGTCCTACCAGGCTGAACAGCAAGACCAGTAACTATGGTATATTTGCTGTGCCTAGTTCTTGACTTTCCACCAGCCAAAAAAGTCTGAGTTTGGTGAAGAGTAGCATGTGGTATGATAGTTCGACTGGAAAGATTTTCAAAATCTGCAGTTATGGCAATGGATTCACCTGGAAAGCAATAACATTTTTTAATGCTTGCACAGGTTATTATTTCATTCTTAAAATAAAAAAGCAAAACAGATCAATTTAAAAAATTATTAGCAAAGGTAAAATCCTAGTGTATGCTACACGCTTGGCATGATTTTGAAAAATGTCGCCAACTTCTAATGGGTGATCATGCATAGCTCATGACGTCTTTTTTCATCTGTAGTACTAGAGTACATAAGCTTCAGTTGCAGATGGTTACGGTGTATTCCTACTTTTTGTTGTCTATTTGTTACTCTGTTTATCAGAGTATAATGTGTCTGTTTTTTTTTTCTTTTTCATATTTATTATGTTTTAAAATATATAATTTTTTCCATGGACACTTTGATTCGCCTTATTGAAAGTTAGTCTTTATTTACATTAACATTCTTGAAGTTATTTCGGCTGTCAGTCCTCTCAAACATCGCCAAATTCAGTGTGTAATGCATACTAGAATTAAGACTTATAAGATTAAGAAAACTTCAAGACATGATAAAATCAAATTATTTTTACAGAGATAATAATAATTATTTTATACAAAAGTATGTACCAAAAAAGGTAATGATCAATTCATAATAGTTAGTCTACATTCAAAACAAATTTATGAAACAAGTCAGTGCAATAAAAGTTTTAATACCATATTTTTGGAGGTAACAAAAACAGGGAGAAAAGGATTTTAAGCCATGCACTAAGTGTAGGGCTGTTTTCTCAATTGGCTTATATTTTAGAAGTCTTTACTCAGAATCTATCTTCTAAAACCTATCACAAATCCCTTAGGCATTGCTTGATAATTGAATTCAGCTAGTACTAGCAGCGTTTTCAAAACATAACCTCTTCTTATACTTTTTAAAAGTTATGGACTTGTTATAATTTAGATAGACCATTTCAGGAATCAGGCACAACAACAGTAACTGCAAGTTTATGTGGTGGAAATTGACAATGACATCCAACGTGCATATTAAATTTGATGGTAAGCTGAAGAGCAATGCCCAATAAAATTGTTTTGCAAGGAGACATGAATGAGATTAGTTAAAAGATTAAAGGATCCTCATAGAAAAAAAAAAAAAAAAAAAANAAACAAAAAAAAAAAAAAAAAAAAAGATCAAGGAGCATTGCCATGGAGAAAGCAATAAAAAAAAGAGAAGAAAACTACAACCAAAAAGTAATATCTAAGAAAAGAAAATGCAATGAGTACATATAGTAAAAATAAAATGGCCAATATGTAAAATAGGTATAGCTAGTTTAAACAACAACAATACCAGGACAATAGCCTTTTCGATCTGTTCTTGCATATAATGAAATTGGCCCTGAAGTGCAACACCAACAACACAAAACTTTTTCCATGTTGTTTTCAACTGGGACCTGTTAAATATAAGACTATGTTTATTTAAGAATATCAGAAAACTGCACTGAAATTAAAGTAAACTAACTTTTTTCATTTAAATTAATTTCATGCATCTCAATAAAACTCATAACTTTTCTTCTTTAGCTATTAATTTCAACAAATTTATCAAGCAAATAGACACAAGAAAAAGAGTTCTATAAGAAAATGTAAATTTAAAATTAAATATTGATAACTATTTATCTAATTAAGCAGTAAATAAAAAAAATTATGGAGCTCTCATTTTTATAGATCGTTCTATCTCGTTCTCAGAGACTTAAAAATATTTTCTTTTTTTTTTCAAAATAAATAATAAATATTTTTTTTTTTACAAAATTAGACATTTATTTAATTATTTGATGCAGAATCAGCTAAAAAAAACTTACCAAATATTCATTTCGATTAATATCAATTGGACAAATAACAGTAAAAGCTTTCTTGGCTTTGTGGTTAAAAGTCCAAGGCTTTTCCATCTCTGCTTTCAGCCAGTATCGTATACTGCCATATTTTCCTTCAAAGGATGTAGAAATCCCTCTGAAATTTCATGTAATTAAGATTTTATTTTGCAAGTCTAATGTAATAAGTACATAAATGTACATTTAATTTGCAAGTCTAAAGTAATGAAATGAGAAAATTTCTAAACAAAAAAAAAACTGATATTTTACCTCTTACTGCGATGAATAAAATTTTTAAATAGTTGAATTTTATTTAGACTTGGCAAATAGATATTTATTCCCTAATCTGTTCCCTAATCCCTGACTACTTTATGGCCCAAGTCATAAAGTAGAAGATCCAGATAACACAATTCTATAAATCACAATTCCTCATAAACAGTGATCTTTATAATATATTTGCATTGCCATGTTTATAGTTGGTAGGTTTAGTGATGTGTGAAATGTACTCTACAACACAAAATCCTACGGAATGCAAAGACTCATCTATCAAGGTTTGCATTACAAAGAACTTTAATTGTATTATAATACACTTAATTAATGAAATGAAACAATAAACCTATTAAATTATAAGCATAAGTAATAATTTAACACTAGCATAATAAATACCATTAATACAGACATGAAAGTGGATAAAGAATAAAAAGCCTGAGAATATCTATCAACTCAAATCAAGAAAAAAAAAAAAGCGTGTGAAACTATTTTGCACAAAAAGAAAGCACTAAAATTACTACACAATTACGACAGTCCAACAAACTGTTAAGTTTTATATAAAAATCATGATTATAGAGAGCAAAATAATAATAAAGCAAAACAACAAAATAATGCAGAAATATTAAAAATTCCTCGAATGTTTAGAAAGTTGAAATGTTGCCAGAAGTTGGACAAATCTCATGCCAGTTAATTATATAAACTATAGCGTATATATAAACTTAAACTTTAGTTAATTTTTCACTAGATTTGTTTGTATTTCACAAAATAAATTAAAAAATTATAATATTAGGTTATAGCAATATTTGACCCTGCATTGGATACAAAGTTTAAGGGTCCTTGAAACGAATAAGTATGTACCCTTTATGTTCATTACAAACTATATGCTATAATTACCTGTCTCAAGACATGGAAATATTCTAATACATAAAAACATTCAGAAAAAGAAAACTTATTCGTACCCAGATGGAAGCTGAAAGGAGAAATGAAATTCATGTCGACCTTCAGTTAGAACTTCACGCCCATCTCCAGTTTCTAGAGATAATAGAAACATAGAAATTTATTATAATCAATATATAAAAATGACATAAAACTGATATGAACTTAGAATATTTTAACAGAGCAGAATTAGTTTAGCAATCAACACACAAGATAGACAGATTACAAAAGTGTTTTTATTTTTTTAATACTTTATAGCCAACCTTGATTGTATACTGGTCAGATGTTTAATAGGTTGTTAGGATCTAACTTACCCTTGATGAAACAATATTAATAATTGTCTACTACGATGTAAATTTGTGATACGCTAAAAAACACTTTTATATAAGTAGTACTGCACAAGTTATAAGCATTTAAGTAAGGAAAGAAGCGTATCACAAATTTATCGAATTAACTTACGATATTGACAAAGAATATTCCCTATGCATACGTAGCAGAAACTCTCGAGCACGGCAGCGGGCGCTATAGATTATTAAAACTGATGTAGATTATTATTTTTTTAATATCTAAGGCTTCTTTTAATTTTTTGAAAAGAAAACAAAGAGTTCTTTTCAATAACTCTCAAACTTGTCTCTTAAAAATTAATAGCCTGAATTAAGACTAATTAAAACTACTAAGAACAAAAAGTAAAAAAAAAGAAAAGAAAAATTAGCTATTTGATTTCAGGCATAAATCTCCATATCTAAGGATATATTCCATATTATAAGCATTATTGCATAAAATTAATAACAAAGTCTTTAATGTATAATTTTAAGGAACCTATTTTTGCAAATTTTACTAAACATGTATGTTTCATTAAGACTTTACCTCAATAAATCTTTTCATGGCAAATTCTGTTTTTACCTCCATTGAAGCAGTGTTTTCATCATAGAAAAAAAATGGGTGAGAATTTCTCACCCTTTCTCAAAAACAGGGTGAGATTTCAGAAAGTTAAGTAAGATTTCTAAAAACTGAAAAAATACAAATAGACTTGAAAAAAAAAATTTCTTTCATTATAATACATTTTTAACGTCTTCTATTTTTTAAAGCATTGAATATTCTTGCTGCATCATCATAGAAGATTTTGCCTTTACTAGGTATTTGTCCATCTTACATTAGTGCATAAAAAATTTGAACGTCTTACATGAAAAAACCTTACCTGCAGTAAACACGTGGTTGCAGAGAAATGTGTTCTGAAAGGGGTTCCGTGGTTCGGAAGGGTTGTGTTCTGTTGTTCGAAAAAGTTCTGAACAATACTGGTAAATAGGGAAGCTAGATAACGGGGCAAATGTTGAAAATAATGAAAGATCCAGGAAGAAAAGTGAAATGGATTTTATTCTAATTGGCGTAATTCGAAGCTTTTTCCAAAATGTGAGAAATTCGCGAATTTTGAAATTGATTTATAGAATGCGCAAATTTTTCGCGGTAATCATTTTTTAATGCGAGAAAAGAAAAAAACATGCGAGATTCTCGCGTTGTAGTGAAAACACTGATTGAAGTATTAATATTTAAAGTTCAGAGAACAGTGATTTCAGACATATCTAGAGTAAGCTATAAAGTACTAAATTTTGAAAAAATATTTTCAAAATATCAAAATGAAAAAAAATTATTGGAGGGGAACTTAACAGCACAACGAAATCCTATTATAATTTGTTTGCATTTCGATATTTTTAATCTTTTTTTTAGAATTTTAAACTTTATGGTTTACTCCAAATATGACTGAATTTACTTTATTAAATTATTTATGGAGGTAAAAGATAATTCGGTGTAAAGGATTTCTCACATGGCATAGTGCACTCTTAAGCTGAATTTTTACAATAATCTCTGTCTGACAGCATTAAGCTTGCAGACACATCTGATTTTTATGAAGATAAAGTTGCACATTCACTCTGTAAATTCTGAAATAGAAAAATATTGCAGAAGATATATCTAAAAAGTACTTTTGATGATTCGACACTGACAAAAGTATATAGACAAACATAACTCTCAGCACTATTATGTGTAAAATTATATACACTTATGGTTATTTTACAATTACAAATATGTAAATTATGGAGTAACTTTAAATCACTAAACCTACAGTTTAGTTCCATTCCAGAATCTTTTTGAGCTATCGACCACAAAACTCTCTAGTACTAATATCTTTCTGCATGATGCTCTTAATAATAACAACCATGTATGCTACTAGTTAAAAATAACAAAAGCACTGTGTTTACAAAAAAAAACATAACTTTTTTAAAATAAATATGTAATAATTTTTGATTCTAAAGTAATAGGTGATTTTCTCGGAAAAATTATTTCCTTCCTTGCATTTTGCCAATAATCATCGCAATAAAGAAAATCATGAAATCCCAAACAATAATTGCCGAAAAAAGATCAACAACGAAATCACGCTAATGGGACTCTTCAAATGTGCGTTTCGTTTTGAGATTAGTTGTTGTAATAAAAAATATCGGATTTAAAAACTATGGTGAAATCAACAGCAATAAGTGCCAAAAATTCGATAGAATTACAGCCTCCTTAAAAGCAAATACTCAAATGCCCGATTCAAATTTTCCATGTTGTTTGAAATATAATTCAGGTGAAAATCAATATCAATAACTGCCGAAAATACACCAATTTATGATACTACAGTGTAAATTGAGCGTGTCAAAAAGTTATTATATAAATGCATGATTCTAATATTACGTGTAAATTTCTGTAGAAAATAAATGAAATTTTTTTTTCACTTTTCAAAAGAAAAATATTTTTGCAAGAGCTCTATAACGTTCTGCGACAATGTTGCCATGATTTTGAAATGGGGATAATGCTAGCAGTCCATGTTCTAGATATTTCCACTTTCCCAACATAAATTAAATGTTTTAATAGATTACTATTAAGATTTAGCTTCAAGAGGGAAGGCGACACTGTCATTGCTTGAGCAGAAATGGGCATGAAATCTTCGTAAATACTGAACAGTGGATTAATAGCAATGGATCATTGAGTAGGGTAAACTTATAGACATCATTATAAAATTTTTTTCTCTAACACCAGAACCAGGCAGTTTCACTTGGCAGGAACACGCACACCAATGAGAATAAATACATATAAGAAAGAATAAAAAAGATTCTCAAATCAGAACGTTCCCTCAAAAGAAGACCAGGGAAAATGGCCATGATCTGAGGCAGTAGGAACCACTAAGTCTTGGTAACTCACGAAAAGTGGCTTCCAAGAAACTAAAAAAAAAACACATCACAGAAGGGGTTGAAAATGACTAACCCGAAGGGTATAACTTGTAGCCAACAGCGGGTACACCTCTACAAGATATTTTCTTAAAAAATTTCAAGTTCAAAATCTATTTGGCACCATTGCAATTGGCTCGATAGATGATGATACGGAAATAAACCTGTGGAGTAAATGAAAGGGAATAAATTGTGGCCACCCTTTTGCTAACTATAACATAATTTCTTCTTTAAATTTTAACAAGTTATTAAACCAATTGGTGTTTTGGAGATTGTAGTTAGTATGAGCAGGTACCGATATGGTAATATCTCCCAAAAATGTAATGAATTTTATTTCTAATTTTTGTCAAAAAACTTCTAGTTTTTGTTTGTTATTTCGAAATTTTTGTTAGAGAACGGTAAAATATTTTTTAATATTAATAACATAAGACGTAAATAGACGTTACACCAAATTGTTCACTACTTTGAATCAGAGATTAACTGTCATTACATAGGTCTAATACGAAAAATTTCTTTTACCAGAGCCAAAGAGCACTTGTCTCTTCACGAAATATTCGATTTCTGCGTTATAATGTTCAGTGTACGCACCAAGTCGATTGCCTGTGCTTCTTGATTCTGTCCAGTGGACTTTTGCTACACCTCTCATTAGAATTCTGAGAGTTTTCATTTTCATGTCACCACGTAAATCCACAATACATTTGCCATTAACAAGTTCAGATGGATTATAAACAGATTTACCATTGTCAAAGACGATTTCAAAAACTCTTAGTTTTCCCATTGTGCAAATAAATATTATACTTTAATAAAAGATAGCATATTTATAGTAAGTAAAATATTTAAGTCACTAAATATAATAGTATCATGATTCAGAAAGTAATTATATGCCGAAATAACCTTTGGTGAAAAAAAAACAACAACGAAACCTTAACCATGTTTACATTTTATTATCAGTTACGGTTGCATGCTTATTCTATTTTTATCTGATGACGAAATATCTCATTTCTTAAACTTAATTAATAAAAATTTTAACATGATCATAAATTATAAGTGCATATAAACGGAAATATTTCATTTTGATAAACTGCATTTTTAAAAAAAATTAATGATTTTCAAGTGCAGCAACTGAAACTTCTCAACTTAATCTAATTTTAACATCGGGTCGATCGGATTCAAAACACACTGTATTGGTGAAGAAAAACATTATTTAAACAAGGTAAAACCATCTTAATTAATCATAATAATAATTGTACTTTTCTTATGGTTATTCATCTTAAATTGTGCATGAGTTTTATGTTAATCACATTACACAAGTATGTGCATCGACTTTTTGTTTTCTTTTAAGTTTATGAAAGAAATTCGTAATTGATAAGTCATATAAAAGATTGATTTTAATTTGGACAGAATAGTAAGGAAATAATTATTTTCCCTTGTTTGTTAGCTAATCTGATTGCTTATTCTATTATTAATTCTAACTATACAATAGAGTAAATTTTAAAAGCTGGACAAAAGCGACGTAATAGTAACGTAAAATATATTTGCTGCGATGATGCATATGGCTGAGTATGTCATTTCTTTCAAAATTAAATGCATTAAGTGTTTTTTTCGACAAGTCATTCATCTTTTAATTCAAATTATTGTAATTTAATTTCATGGCCTCGAATTAATTTTAATTAAAGTTCAATCTTTAAATCCGTAAATAATACTATTATTTTCATAAGACTAATTTTTCTTAGAAATCATATTGTTTTTATATTACTTTCTGAATTTGTTATCAATTGGAAATTAATATTTTTGGTTCAATTCGTATGTGAAGGGAATTAATTATCGACTATGTCAACCTTCATCTATCAAAAGGTATCTCAAGATAGAATAAAGTTAACATGTCTTATATACTAATGATTCGGTATTTAATATTTATAGTGGTAGATACGCCTAATTGAACAGAGTTTTTCTCTGCTATTTTTACTTAGTTCAGTATATTTTCAGTTAAAGAAGTGTTTTACGAATTTGAAATGTTTTGTTAATTCATAAGACGATTCATGTCTTGCATGAGTTTTAAGACATGAAGCCAGAGCATTTGGTATAAAAAACCTAGTTAACAATTTTCTTCTATCTTTGTTTAGGGAATTAATTTTTTTTTTGCTCCAAAAAATTCTGTAGTTAAAAAAAAAAGTTATATTGTAACTTGATAATATATTAGAACATGTTCCATTAACTTTGTGTTATAGAACTCTATTCTATATCATTTATATTCATTGTTTTGTTAATTATTTTTTAGATTAAATGGCTGTCCATAAAGAAATATGTGTTGGCATGCACAAAGGGCATAAAGTTACCAAGAATGTTCAGAAACCTCGACCATCAAGAAGGAAAGGAGTAAGTTTGCTCAATTTTATTCCATTAGCTTAATAGGGTGTATGTAAATCTTATTATTTCTCAAATCCAATTGATTTCTTAATTGTTTATTCTCATTGTAGGTTATTTGTATAATTGTATTTGGTTTATTTTCATCTGGAATACTTAATAATTGCCATTAGAGATCAAAGGAAATAACAAGGATGAATGTTTTCAGATTTTTGACTGATAAAATTTTTTTAAAGCATACCCTGAGGAGTGGGAGGGTGCGAAATTTTATAAGTAATAAATTATGATGCTATGGCATAAAGAAGAAGTTGTACCTTTGCTATTTCTGTTTAATCAGTATTACTTTAGAAATCAGCTATTCTTTTTATTAAAAATTTATTTTGAAATTTATTTCAGCAACGAAAAACTCAAATTGAAGGGAAAGCCCCAGATAAATTACAGGGTTCCCACGGTCCTTGAGAGTCCATAAATTTTTTTTGCTAAATTTAAGTGCTTGAAAAACGTCTTAGGTCCTTGAATTTGTCCAATACTGCCGACGGCCCTTTTTATAAAACACCTGCGGATCTTTCTGCTTTTTTCTGTTTTGTTCCCGAGCTATCTCACGTGTTTTTTAACGCCACCGTTTCTAACCGGGCCTAGCGTCTTGGTGTCTGCCAAGCACGCTGAGCACAGTAGACAATCAATGCGTTCGGGGTGAGACTCCACTTCGTCTTCTGTCGTATATGCTTAGATCTTCTTTTTTCTTATCGAAACTGGAATACTCTCGAATTTCGTAACAATATGAGCATTTATCACAGAAAGTGTCAATTTAATAGTCTAATTTACACATTTAAAAAAAAATTTATAGGAGAAAGATAATGGTGCATTTCAACTTAAAATTGGATGTTAATACAAGTAAACAACAGGGGCAAGGTGAAGAAAGTCATGTACCCCCTCCCTAGGGGGGTCACTTTTTAAGCTGTTACAGATCTGATGCTTTGCGTTACGGATCTGATGTTGATACATCAGTATTCATTAGAAGTGATATTAAAACTTTTTTATATGTATAAAATGACTTTTATATGTAAAATATTTTTTAAAAAATCAAATTGAATTTTAAAAAATACATTTCTTAAAAAAAAGAAGAAAAAGATTGAGTCATAAAAAAAAAACATGATTGTAAAAACAAAGCAAAATAAACACATTTACTTTATTTCATGATCAATGACTTTTACATTATGAATTTAAAATGTTAATCAATATGTCATCATATTTTTTTTTATTTTGAATAATGAAATGGCGTCTAGAGATCGGTTGTGGTGCATCAGATATTATACACATAATTTCATTTTCAGGAACTGTAAATTTTTCCTCGGGTGATGGCCAATAAAATTTATCTCCAGAACAATGCATAAATGACAGCACAAAACCATCTTCTTGAATTTCTTCTACTGAACCTAGACAAAAGATTTACATATTCATTAATTTAATTAAAGAGCTTTGAATAATTTCACTTAGTTAAAACTTCAATTGAAACTTACCAGGATACCACAAATTGTCATAAATAACAGCTAGCCAATCACCTACAGCTATATTTGTAGATTTCTTTTCAATTTTTTGGTGAAGAACATTTTCTTCAGGAAATGTAAATGTGGCAGGACTTGGTGCAAAATGCTTACAAATTTCATCTCCCATGCAGCTGAAGCAACTGAGTAATCTTAGGGATAAGTCTTTAGGTTTCGTGTGACTCCAAGTAACTTGATGTAATTTCATTGTGTTTGGAATTGGTTCCAATAAAATGTTGACAAAGCTATCTATTTTTTTAATATCTTCCTCTGTAATTTCGAAGATCTTAACTTTCAATTCTTTTTCTCTCAAGACCTTAAGCAGTTCACTGGAGTTTGGTATATCAGATCCACAAGCTACAACATGATCAGCAATATTTTTAATTGATCCACCAACACCATCTGCTGCACCCTTCCCATGCCCAGCTGCCGAGAAATTCCATGTGACCTCCTTAAAAGCAAATGCTGAGGCAAAATAAGTTAGAAGAAAAAAGTTGCATTTGTTTCTGTATTGTGGAGTTGGTCCATCACTTTGAAAGTGTATAGTATCCACACTAGGCAGATATTCCTTTATTAACTTTAATACAGGTTGGAGGTGGGCCCAAATTGCACTTGGATCATGACGGAGGGAGGGTGAAACTGAACAGAAAGATATAACCTGCTCAAGCTTGGATGGATCATAATGACAGTGTTGTACATCATTGTGATACAAAACACCTGTGTGTAATGTAACCTGAGGCTTATTAGAACCAAAGTGCATGGTCTGAATCTCCGATCCAAATTTACAAGCATAATTTTGAGAAAAGTCAATTAAAACGATTACTTCATTTGCATTGAGAGAACCTTTTATTTTTTTGACAGCATTAAACTGATGTCTCATGATAAACACGTGCTTCAAAAAAGGTTCAATTTGAATATTTGCTTTACTGATTAACTCTCCAACTGTGCAGACAATTTTATCTTTAATTGTAATTGTAATTACTTTGTCCTTCCCATTCTTATCTTTTATCTTCTCTCTTTTTTTAACCCACTGGTAATAAAATGTCTCATCTTCTTCCTTTAATGAAGTTCCGATTAAGGTTACCGGGAGAGTCTTGTTTTTACACCTACTACAGTTTCTCTCCATACAGTCCTTGTTTTTTTCATCGCAGCAAACTTTGGTGCATAATTCTTCCGCTTGTCTTTCTTTTATAAGTTGGTGGTAATTTAGTTTCATCGAAAGAAATTCAAAATTTGCATGCTTTGTGCATAAACAAGTATCCCGACTGGTTACCTTTGGTTTGAGTATCCAAAAGGGTTTTAATCTGCAAAAAGTTGAATAGCTAATCTTTGTATTATTTCTTTCCAGAAACATTTTATGCAAATTCTGCATTGTGTTTCTTAGGTATCTCTTTTGGTGTTTTACTTTGTTTCTTGTAATGCAGTCTTTTGCACCAGGTGCCATGCAACTATTTATATCCTCCTCCAAAAACTTGTGCACTGATTGTTGCAGTTTAAGTCGTTCTTTTTGATTTCTGTTGGATCGTTTGAAGTAGACGTTTTTCATTTTTAAACCTTTTCTGAACTCTTGGTAAGATATAATATTTTTCAGATGGCCAATCATTCTATATTTCTTAATAATTTTAAGGGAAATTATATGATTGAACATTCGTCTCTCCTTCTCATTTTGACAGGTTTTTTTCTTTTTATCTGACAGGCCTGACATAAGAGCATAACTTAGAAGTAAATTTTTCCTAATAGCAGGTGAAACTTTCTTTCTACCTACAATCTTCTTCACTTGTTTACGAGGGGAAAGGTCCACATTTTTTTTGTTTTGGAGGCGATAAACTTGTTTCCTTAAAGTTTCAATCTTTTTATCTTTTTTGTTTATTTTAGTTTTCATTGATTGAATATCTCTTCTCATTTTCATATAAGTACGTTTGGCCACTTTTCTCCCAGCTGGTACCCTTGGGGATCCTTTTCTTCCAAGTGTTGTTGATTCTTTTACTATTTCTTCTTTCTTCATAATTTGTTTTCTTCTGTAGTTGCGAGAGTCTTTTTTCCACTGTCTCCGCTTCATCCGCTTCTGTCTATTTGATAATTCATTTATATTTTTGATAACTCCAGCCTCTTTCATTTTTTGTTTGTATTCTCGATCCTTTGCTTTTTTCTCAGCTTTCTTTTCTTCTGTCATTTTTGCTCTGTGTTTTCTAACACGTTCACGACATTTTTTACGTTTTTCATCCATTTCTTTTTCACTAAGCTTCTTTTTTGAGATTTTCTTAGACATCTCCACGACAAAGAGTAAGTTTAAACTTCTCTTGACACTGTAAATAGGAAAATATGTATTTCACACAGCTGCTTAACTTTGAAAAAAAAATCAAAAATTTAAATTAAAAAAAATTTTTAAGAATTTTTTTTTTTTGACAATTACAAAATGTCACTTCAAACCAGTTAATAATGGCAGATTTTTCTTTTCATTGAAAAGGTTTTAAAGATTTTAATATCTGTTAAAATAAAAAAAAAGTTTGGAGGAGGGGGAATAATCAGCCAGGGAGCAGGACAAATTTAGATGATGGGTTTGAAATTTCTGAGCACAATGCAATTTTTTTTTAATAAATTGATCGGAAACGAAATAATAAAATACGATAGTATGTATGCATTGTCTAGTTTAAGAAAAAACATGATTTTAGAGAATAATTTAGACAATGAAATGGATGCAAACGGATTGGAAATTCCTGAATTAAATTTCCGGGAATCGGAAGAAATCGATCAAAAATCGGAGCTGCAGGATAAACCCCAAAATCGAATATGTTCGGTCAAAAAAGGGTTGGAAACAATTCGTCATTCGTACGATTGCGACAAAGCGTAATTTTAGTTTCCTGATGTGTAGTGCGTAGAAATCTCTATAACTACGTAATTTCTACGCCAAATGTGTAGCAGTTGGCGTTCGCGGCCCCGTTAATGCAACATCAATTTGTCTCAGTTTTTTATTACTTTCTTCCTTGCAAGGTATAAAATATGCAAAAAATACAACCTAATAAGCTAATGTTATTAAAATTTATTGCTACGAACAAAAATATTCGTATAAAAAAGTATATCTTTAGAAATTAAAAAAATTTGAGATTTCGGTAACGCTGGCGTCATTTCGGTAACAAATTGGGCATTTTTAAATGTTACCGATCTGACGAATTTGTAAAGTATTCTTCATTTTACATCGGCAATCTGATTCATCCAAAAGTAAAAACACGTTGTTGTTGTTTTGTAATCAAATACTGTGTATATGATATAAAATAACATTTGAAACGATAAAATTTTCGCATCTCAGGGTGCGTTACCGATCTGATCAACGAAAAAGTACGCATGTAATCAAATTACTTTAAAAAAATCTTACCTGTCATTTCAGGAACAGTAACGAAAAATGGCGAATATCTCGGCATCCATCTTGCGTACCTTGTTCCGATCACGTGGTATCTCTGCCGGAAGTAAAGTTTTGAGTCAGAAAATAGCTTTGATATGTTCGTGTTACCGATCTGACAGAGAAACTTGGGACGCACCTGTTTTGCGTCTGTTCGCCAATTACGAGAAGATATTTATAAAAATCGAATAAAATATAAACAGAGCGTTAAAAATGAAATACGTTTTAGTATAACAGTGTTTCAAAACGATATTATAAAATGCACATGATTTGTTTGCATGTTTAAAATCCTTAGGTGGGACATGTTACCGATCTGATATTTGAAACTTTAAAATTTTTTTCTTGTGAGTAAAAAATGATTAAATTAAATGTTTTTTGATGAATTAAGTGCAAAATCATGACTATTTTTTGGAAAAAAATGTTTAGGGGTTTTATTTATCAAAAAAGTAGTGAAATTTAATTTTGGACATAAATTGACACTTTTCATGAGAAATGCTCATATACACCTTGTAGTTTTCAATAAATTTGCCGTTTTACCATCCGCACTTTCCTTGCGTTTGCGTCATTTCAAAACTTTATTGTAGAGTGTATTCGCAAAGGCACAACTTCTTATTTGTGTTATGTAGTTTAGGCTAGCTATGCCTGGGAAGTGCTATTTTAATCCCCGATGGATGGATAATCAAGCTTATAAAGAATGGATTTTATCGATGCCCGAAAAGAAGTTCAGAGCCAAGTGCCGATTATGCATGAAGGAGATCGATATCGCGAAAATGGAAGAATCTGCTCTGAAATCACACATGAAAGAAAGGTAAAACAAAAAAGCAGTCTCATGCCCTGAGTTCTCTTTTTCTAAAGACATCAACATCTAATTCATCTGGTGTAAATACTCCTTCAACATCATGTGCCCCATGTGAAACAGAAACTTTAGTGACCGAGGTAACATTGTCTTATCTGGTCAAAAGGAATGTGCTTGATGCTGAAATTCTCTGGAGTCTGAAGTGCATCACTAGTAATTATTCATGTTACTCCTGTGAAGGGATTAGTAAATTGTTCTCCAAAATGTTTGCTGATAGCTGTATAGCGAGACAATTTTTTTGTAGTGCCACAAAGTGAGCCTATTTGGGCTCCTTTGGATTGGCACTATACTTCAAAGGGATTCTTATAAATGAGCTGAAGAATGTTGATTGCTACACTGTACTCTTTGAGACGTTAAATTAGTCTCTACAATCTAGGCAGATGAACATTATGGTAAGGAATTGATAATAAAGTTTGCACTAAGTATCTTACCTCCCAATTTATGGGTCATGGAACTGCAGAAAATATTTGGTCCTCTTTTTACAAATGCATGGATGATGGTTAAAAGCTCTCTAAAATACTTCAATTATCCATGGATGGACGGACCCTATGTCAATTGGAAATTCTATTAGAAGCTTCAGTGTGAATTTAAAGAGAAATATTCCCACCAGGTCATATTCATTGGCAGTTGTGGATTACACATAACGAATAATGCTTTTAAACATGGTGAAAATGGGATATGTTCCTTCTAATTTTTATTTTCAGAAAGAATTGTTGCTGCGCACACTACATTTACATGACACATTACATTTACATTTGTTCACATTTAGAGAAGGTTGTGTAAATTATGGATGAATAATTTCAGAAACTATGTTTAATAGAGGAGAGGAGGGGGTTATGGAATATGGAATACCTAAGATTTAGCTCTGTCTTTCATGCAGCCTTCACATGGAAATACACAGGATTAAAGGATTTCACCATTAACACCTCATTACCATTAGTCATGGATTGTGCTGAAAATGATTTTGTGAATTAATATGTAAAACCAGTAGGGTTGTTTTTAAAAAAATATAAATTTTAGTCCATAATACATATACTCTCTTCTCTCTATGTAGGCAAAGCATTTAGGCAGTGTTTTCATCATAGAAAAAAAAATGGGTGCGAATTTCTCACCCTTTCTCAAAAACAGGGTGAGATTTCAAAAAGTTAAGTGAGATTTCTAAAAACTAAAAAAACACAAAAACTCTTGAAAAAATAATCATTTCTTTAATTATAATACATTTTTAACGTCTTCTATTTTTTAAAGCATTGAATATTTTTGGTGCATCATCATGGAAGATTTTGCCTTTACAAGGTATTTTTCCATCTTAAAGTGCATAAAAAATTTGAACGTCTTACATGAAGAAACGTTACCTACGGTAAACATGTGGTTGTAGAGAAATGTGTTCTGAAAGGGGTTCCGTGGTTGTGTTCTGTTGTTCGAAAAGTTTCTGAACAATACTGGTAAATAGGGAGGCTAGATAATGGGGCAGATGTTCAAAATAATGAAAGATCCAGGAAGAAAAGGGAAACTGATTTTATTCTAAATGGCGTAATTCGAAGCTTTTTCCAAAATGCGAGAAATTTGCGAATTTTGAAATTGATTTATAGAATGCGCGAAATTCTCGCGGTAATCATTTTTTAATATGAGAAAAGAAAAAAATATGCGAGGTTCTCGCGCTGTAGTGAAAACACTGCATTTAGGTATTATATTTGAAATTAATTATTGCCACAACAAGCATTGTTGCTTCTAGTAAAATAGAAAAGAATAATTTTTAAAATTGATCTTAGATTAAGGTCCTGGAAAATTTTGTTGAGGTCCTTGAAAAGTCCCGGAAAGTCCTTGAATTTCAATCTCATCATAGAGTGGGAACCCTGAATTAGGTTTTAATTAATTTGCTTTTTATATTCATATTGAATGGCAAGATATTTTTTATTTAATATGTTATAACTTTTTTTCTTAAGCAATTATACTGATTAAAAAGAAAAGCCTTTATTATATAATAAATTTTTTGCAGAAAAAGTTGTTTTTCTTCATTTAGCATGTTAAGTGTTCAAAATATGTTAAAAAAGTAGAGACTTAAAAAAAATTAATCTAGAAATGTTAGTACACTTATTTCAAAGAACAAATTGGTTATTTTAATTATTAGATTTGCATTGTTATCACCTTGATACTGTATTTTAATATTTATTGATATTAATGATTGAAACTAATTCAAATTATGGCTGACTTATGTTTTGTCATCACTTAATTTGTATTATCTTTTTTTAGAAATTAACTAAGCATACAAGGTTTATCAGAGACATTGTCCGTGAAGTATGTGGATTTGCACCTTATGAAAAGAGAGCTATGGAGCTTTTAAGAGTTTCAAAGGATAAGAGAGCTCTTAAATTTTTGAAGAAGAGGGTATATTTATTTTTTCATAATTTGGTTTTCTCAGAAGTGGCACAAGTTTTTTTTACCAAAAAATTTAAACCTGTTCTTAAAAAGTCCTGATTAATCCTTTTAGATGAACTTGCACTTATTGTATAATATTAATATTTGTAAGAATACATCTTAAGAATTATGGTATAAATTTTAAATAATTGAATTTTTAAAGTAAAGTTTAGCTGTTTTTAAAGTTTAGCTGTGAATTCCTAATTCATATGTATATTTTATTGATAATATTTAATGGCACATAAAAGGTCGTTCAAATTAAGAGTAAGATATGTAGTGTGCTCATTTTTTAATAAATTTTCTGTATTCACCGTGGTAAAGCATACAGTTTGTTAAAATTCGAGTAAGATTAGTTATCTTCATGTATATTGGTCTCCATATAGTGTTTTCACGTGTATAATGATTATTTATATATAATTGTATAGATGTTTTCTTTAAAAACAAAATTTGTACACATACTTAGATAAAATGAAACACTTACTGCAAATACAAAATATCAATTAAACAACTGCACACATTAACTCCTGCAGCTAGTTTCAGCTCTTTCGTTCCCAGAATCAGATTTTTATAAAAAAAAATATCTAAACTTTATTTAACTCAATTGATTCACCCCACAGGGAGAAAATTTGAGTTTGGTTGAAAAAAAAACACCATAACAGCTGAAAATAAAAGTTCAAAAATGTGATGCCAAAAAATGCTTTTAAAATAATAGAAAAGATGCCTTTAATTTAAGGTATAGTGCGCGATTTTATCTAATTAAATTGTGTGATAGTGAAACTCTGCATGATTAAATCACTCGAATAAAAATCTAAGTTTAATTTTAAAATAAAATTTCATTAATATGAATCTCAATATTTGATTTTATTTTTATTAATATTAAATCATTATTAATATTTGATTGATATTAAGGAAGTTACCACGATGGAGATAAGTTTACTGCGATCAGTGTCCCTGTATATTGTACGGGTTTGGTTGAATACTAGTTTAAACATTTTGGTTCCAATTACTATTGCCACTTCTGTAAATGTGTCTAAATCTCAGATTTGTTATGTATTATGAGTGTAAGAACCATATAATTCTGACAAAAATGTTAAGCTTCAATATTCATTGTATTCACGTTTCCAAATTAATTAACTTTGTTTTAATCATTTCATTAAAGATATACTGAACCAAGTAACTAATTTTATTAAAAATTTATTAGGGGCTATTCACCAATTTTCATTTGTAATTTTAATTTATTAAAGTTTTCTCAGTTTGCTTCATTCGCATTTTTATAAATTCGATATCAATAATATTAATCTTGTTAATGTTATGTTGAATATTCTTGTATAAAAAACTTTTATTTAAATTTTTTTAAAATACACTCGTTAAGCCTTTCAAATAAAAGTTAAATTAGAATTTTGAGTGAAATTTTTTTTACAGAATTAAAGTGATTATTAATTTAGAAAATAGTATGAGCCGCACTCATATTGAATATGTTGTAAATTGTATATAAATTGCTTTTATGGTGGCTAATATTACCAAGAGGAAGAGATCTTCGTTAGAAACAGGTTATTTTTTATGATCATATAGTCTTTGAAAATAATTATAAAATTTTATTTATATATATTATTTAAAGAGCTTAATATTTTCTGAGTGCTTAAAAGGTGCTTATTTTTTGTTGAATTTGGCTTTTCATCCTTTATTTTGATAACATGTATATATAATATGTATGTTAAGATCTAAAGTTTTAATTAGTTTCCTTTACCCTATGTCGTTCGTGTGGGATATTTCCCACATTGATCAAAACTTATCTATGCTTGAATTTATTTGTTGAAATGCCTATGTATTTAATGGTGTTGGTTCATAGTTATCAGGATAACTATGAACTTTTTAACTATTTAATGCTAGAAGGCTGTTCATTTTAAAAAGATGGTTTGTTTCATTCAAAATTAATAAAACACTTTAGTTAAAAATATTAAATTACAATTAGACTGAATTGCAATTTTAAACAGTCTTGAAATTGACAGTTTGTATTTTAAAACCTCTAATAGAGAAATCATTTAGCCTAACAGCAGGACAGTTAGAAACACTTAAAAAAAGAAATTACTGACTAGGTTAATATATATTTTAAAATGCAGTTTTTTATTACATTTATATTCGGAATACTTGTCAAGTTTTGTAGGGCATATGACTTTTCCTGAAACTGCGAATATATGTCTGATAGTCCCTGATTTCTTAGCTCTTTTTACTATTATGCAAAGATTTATGTTACCTTGTCTTTTTTAATTGTTTTGATGTTATATACATTGCATGAGAATTAAGTTGGTTCAGTGTTGCATACAAATGCTTTTAGCTTTTGTATGTGATGTTATGATGCCAGTGAGTCACCTTATGCTAGAGAAAAGCAATACTGATTGCTATAAGACATGCATTTTTGTTGATACAATATATGTGTCTTTATATAGCACACATTTGTTTCTGTTAAATTAGTTAGCTATGTTAATCAAGAATAATGCTTTCTGAAACTTTTCTAACTGCTTTGTGAAAAATTGAAAAATGTCTAAAATATCCACCTGTATTTATTACATTGGCATACCTGCAAAACCTCCTGTTTTTTTTTTTTTTTTTAAAAAAAAAGACCCATTATCTCCTGTTTATCTGTATAATCTCAAATTTCTCCGTTTTTGTTGAAGAAATTTAAAAAAAATACAAATTTTCACCTTAGAATATCCATTGATAGCAAAAAGACTTCTTTTTCCTCAACTGATAGTGCTATTACATACCTGCCAACTTTTAATTCCTTCAATTATGATTTTTCCCAGTGGTATTAAAACGGAATTAAAATTTCAATTTTAAGCAACGAAATACGTTGTAATTGAAAAAACTTGAGCTGAAATCATTGAAAGTTACGCATAATAATATATATGTGTAAGTTTTTTAAAAATAGTGGTGATCAAAATTATTTGAAAACTAAGTTTATAAAAGAAAAAATAGCATATATTTACTATCACTTTAAATGTAAAAATAAAATTTTACACCAAATGCGTAAAAGTTGGCAGGTATGCTATTACCAGTACTGCAGTATTCTAATAGTTTAAATAATTATAAATAATGGTTTTAAAAAATCTTCAGATTAAAATTTGTTTACATACTTTTGATTTCGATTAATGTAAGTGCTTATATTTCCAATTTTAAATTTCTCTTTGAATTACATAATTATGCATGATGTATCGAAACTAGTCCTAGCCTAAAGAATGTCACTATTAAAATATCCGTTATTTTATTTCTTCAATACTGGTAGGTATGCATTGGCATTGTATAGCTTAGGTTGTTAAACAGAGAAGCAAATTAAAGGTTTTTGGGTAGAAAAGAGGGGAAACAGACTTTTTTTTTTCAATTTGGTAAAATATAAGTAGTGAAATAAATTTTTAGACAAACCCGAAATAACGGAGGTTTCCTGGAAGTATTTTAGCTAAGTTAATTTCTGTAATAAAGTGAGTTAGGTAAAATTAATTATGTTAGCATGCTCTAAAAAGATTTTTTTTTTTTAAGACTGTTTTAATAACGTTGTTGCTAAACATTGTTTCATCCCATCTTTATGTTTTTCCTCTACTAGAACTCTCATTTCTGTCCTGTAGATAAGCTTTTGACTTTCCTTATTCTAAACAGTTTTGTCTGAGCTGATACGAATATTAGTACAAACATTATAATAAATACTTCTAGAGAGAAAAGCAGGGAATTTTTTCCACTCCCTCCACTTAAAAAATTATCCAACAGGAAATAATTCTTTGAACAATCTGAACTTAACAATAGTAACATTCTTAACATGTCTTCAAACTTTTGCAAGTTCTTAATTGTCGTTAATTCTGTAAATGTTATGGATAAAATTTTCAATCCAATTATTAATAATTTTGTAGTTACGCGTTGTGAGAAAACCTTTATATATTAAAATGAAAACTTATCGTTAGAAGTCCCTAAATGCATGTTTAATATTTGCATAACTTTTTTCCTAAATTAAGATTTTTTGATGATTTACGGTTTTATTGTTATTTTTTAAAAAATGGATTGTCTTGTCTTTCATTTTACCTCTAAAAATTAAAAAAAAAAATTAGATCGCCTTTATTAGGCCTAAAGTTTCATTCTTTAATTCAAAAATTTTTAAGTTATGAATTAATTTTAAACGCGTATATATATTTAGTACCCAAGTTGAAAATATGTTAAAGAACGTTGAAAAAAAATGTGGAGTAAAATAAAAAATATTTTATGTATGAAATGTGACAGGTCTCCCCAGAAGGTCTATATGAAGTGAGACATTTAGGTCCGCCGTAGTTAGAAATAAAAATATGTTCATTTCCAGCGCATCTATAGTAGACTTTTTATCAAATGTTGGATTCTGGAAGAGGAAGACCTAAGCTTTTTATTTCCAACTTGAAGACCTAATTTGTTTTTATATTTGCTTTTGGAAAACAGGTTTAAATTTTTGACCCATTAAAATGAAGCATTTTAAATTTTGAATTGTTAAAAAATGTTAATTTTCATGTATATTAAATAAATAATTTTTTCTTTCTTTCAGTTGGGCACCCATTTGAGAGGTAAGAGGAAGCGTGATGAATTGTCCAATGTATTGACTGCCCAAAGAAAGGCTGCAGCTCACAGAGAAAAGGAAGGAAAATAAATGTACAGTTTTAAAATAAATAGTTAAAAAAAACATATAATTTTTTCTTTTTGACTTAATTCTTACCAGAAATAGCATATATCATGCTTTTTACATGCAAGCAGGTCTGGCAACTTATTGCTGTCCTGTACAATGCCATTTTTTTTTTTTTTTTTTTNTTTTTTTTTTTTTTTTTTTTTTTTTTTTTTTTTTTTTTTTTTTTTTTTTTGTAGTTACCAATTCCACTCAGCTTAAATCCAAAATTGCTAATGCAGAAATGTGGTATTCCTTAATTTTAGTATATTTTATATTAACTTGTTAAAGACAATATATATATATATTTTTTAATCCTCTGAGACCATCTAGTTTTAAATTGCGTTTGCGCAAATGCTTTTAATGATATCAAAGGGGGAAATCCCAAGTTTACAATTAAAACTTTGCTTTTTCTTTAGGCTCTCTGTAGTTCTGGGGATTGAAATCAGTATGGAAAAAAAAAAAAAAATTCTGCACTAAATACCATCAATTAATGTCATCTTTTCCAATTGTTTTTTAAATTAAATTTTCTTTCCTGAAAAACTTAAGAAATATTTTCTGTTGAAAATAAATAAGTTTTGATAAAATATCATTTGAACTTGTTGAATATAAATCTAATTTAGTTAATAGTTTACACTTTCCCTACGCTCTGAAAAGCTATCCAAAATTAAATTAGTTATTTTTTTAAAAAAGAAAAATTTATAGAGCTAGGACAAAAAGTAATGGTGAAAAAAAATTTAGAAATGAATGGCTTAAGAGAAAATTTAGTGGTTTATATAAGTTATTTCTTTTTTTTACTCTGTCAAAAATAAATTAAAATAGAGAAAAATGTTATTTTTTTTCCAGAAAAATTGTCTTGAAATTTTTTAGAGTTGCACCTATGCTTGCAAGTTTTCTAAATAAAATTAATTTAAAAAAAATACAATGTGAGCAAATCTTGCAATGTTTTGCAAAATTTGTCCACATTATCAAACATATTCATTTATTAACGATTTTTTTTTTTTTTTTAAAAATAGTTTGCAGTGACATTGATGTTATTTCTGGAGCTGTTCGTACATTTTGTTAAGGAAAAATTTAACATTTTAAAATAACTATTGTAATTGATTGAGCTTGACTGGGAGAAAGAAATATGATTTTAATCCTTTTTTAACTAAATTTACATTAAATTATTGTGGATATTTTCAGTATTTGATAGTAACCTTCAAAGCATAAAATACGCTGTTGCCTAACGAAAATGGATGTAAAGGGTGCTGCAATTTACTGACAAAATGAAACAAGTACAACTCTGTAAGCAAATTTTGAAACGTATTTAAATAGTTTGTCTTAGGGTTTTTGATAAATATCTTTCCTTTTTTTGTGCAGTTTACGGTATAAGAATTCGTATCAACCCTGTTTATTAAGGGCCTAATTAGCCTGACTGTTTGGGCTCATGTACGAGAGGTAAGTTCAAGCCACCCACTTTTATAAAATGGTGACTAGTGTAGTTTAAATCTGTCGGGTTCGAGTCCTCCAAGTTGGGGTACCAGGGATTGATCCTTCTCTGGATCAGGTCCAAATTACGATCTGGGGGTGGATAAATGAGTTCTCCCTGCGAAACGTGATGTGACGCATGTGTGGTCAAGTCATTCTTGGCCATAGATAGCGGCCTTCTGTCTTAAATTAGCTTTGTTCTACCTTATACAGGGTGCGTAGCGTTTGTAAAAAGTACTTAAAGGTGCTTTTTGGGAGATTTCGTTTTTAAAAGCTTTTAAAGGTGCTTTTTTCAGCTGGCGTTTTTAAAAAGTGCTTTTATCACGAATAATTTTTTTTTTCCTTCAGTGATATCTGGCGGATCCCCTGCATTTCACGAAAAATGGGGTGTTTGCTACGTAATCATTCACACTAACACTTTTTTGATGTAGGGGGTAAGGGTACTTTTGTTCAGAGTCAAGTTGAATTCACTCGGTGATGTGGGGAAGTACTGATTGTTTTGATTTACGTCCGTTTCTTTTTTAGTTTTTTTTTTTAATGCTAAAACTGTTCATAAAAAGTTTTTGTTTTTCAATAATATCATTGATTCAATATGAATTTTTTGAGTGCTTGAAAAGTTTTTAAAAAGTGCTTATTTTTGATTCAAAGATTTGGCTACGCACCCTGTTATATTAGTCGCTGGTTCTACCGAAGCAATGCTTGCCGATTTGACAAGTAGCATCTTTAACAGCAAATTGGTTTTCATCAGTTTGAACTTATACATACAATTAAATTTAAAAAATTCTACTTTGAATTAAATGTTAAATTTTAACCTCTGGCGTTTCGAGTAATCAGTAAATAGTTATTATATAATTATAAACTCAAGAAAGAAAGACATACCTGTAAATTTCAATTACTTCTCCAGGTCATAATAGGTATGTGTAAAATTTTAAGTAAACTATATTGAGAAAGAGGAAAAAACCCTTGTTAAAATTTTTTTTTCAATTTAAACTTTTTTTTTTAAACTCACGAAATTTTCCGGAATTTTGACTTGGGCTCATAATTACCCCTGGATACAGAAAGAATTCCCTTTTTTCAGTCCTGATTCGAACTTTTTACTTGTATGTTGTTGCAAACCTTTTTTACAATCATAGATTAGTGTTGGCATATTGTTCCAGCAGCAAGATAAAGTTCATTTTACAAATCATTTAGGTTTAAATTTCGAAGTTAGTATATTGTTGACAAGGTAGGAAATGTTTTATAACTATTCTTTTTTTCAAATTACGATTCTTATGTTTTGAAATGACAGGTCGTCAATTCAAGATTCTTATAACGATTCTTTTTGTTAAATACAAATAATAAATCGGGTAACGAATCCACGTATACAAGAAATTCTACCCGCGCAAAATACACAGGAAGCAGTAACCCAGAAATATAGGCAGTGCATCCTAGTGTAAAAAGCACCACCCATTAAAACAGTGGTGTCAAGCTCAAAAGCTAACTTGGGCCAAATAAACAATGCTTAACTTTAGGCGGGCCGCAAAAAAAATCTATGTTCATAGGAACAAATATTTTTATTTAGAATAGTACATTGTAATAAGCATATAGTAGTATAAAGTTAAATTATTGTTTGAGTCCTGATACTTGGCATCTCTTCTCTGCTACTATCTTTCCTATTTCGGGAGAAATTTTATTCAAAATTGACCCAACGTGAGCGTTATTAATACGGTTTCGGACAGGAGATTTATTTCCACAGAAAATAATTGCTCGCACTGATAAGTACTTCCAAACATGGAAATAATTTCATATGCGAATTTTCGAGTATTTTCAAACCTTGCCTGTAAATATTTGTACATCCACTTTAATGAATATTAACTCTTTAATGTCTTGAATATTAGCTTACCAAGCAGAGAATAGCTGCACAAATCAATAAGCAATAATCATAACCCCTAGTAAGATAACGTATGTATAACTACATCTTATTAGGTAAGGTGTGACAGCTGATGCGTAGCAGTTTGCTGCTGATAGCTTAGTGTAAAACGGACTCCATTTCAGTCAATTAGAATTTAAAAGTTTCGCGCGTACAATTTAAAATGATCCGTATAGTTTATAAATAAAGTATATTATAATTTTATTTGCTGGTTTCGTTTCTAATTCGCATTTCTATTTTACTTTTCACCGTTATATTGACTGGGCCGCGAGTTTGACATCCCTGCATTAAAACATGCTCGCCAAACAAACACACACACACAAAAAAAGAATTGCGAATTTTTTTTTTCGAAATGTATTTTGAGTTTATTTTGAAGAAATGATTTCAGAGACTTGCATTAATTCTGTTATTGCTTATATATATTCATTCTTGCAAGATTCATAAAAAAAGCGCATGTAATTCTTTTTATAATTTTTTAAAAATAGCCCGGGTGTGGTCTTCAAGTTTGGCAAGAAATGTGCTTTAACACAAACCTTTCCTTTAATCTTTATGCTATGAATAGTTAAGAGAATGAACGTTTTCCTAATGAAAGCGACGATAGCTATATTATTACAAAATCTTTTTTTCTTTATTTGATAGTTTTTGGAATGAAACAATTTTCTCCATGAATACTAGTTTTCCCCTAGGGACCATTTATAAATAAAGTCACTTTAAAAAAAAATTGACCCCTTTGTCACATGTGTTGCACTATATTAAACATATACCAGCAGTTCATAATCATAACACTTGCATAGATCACATTTCAAATTTTATTTTTATTAACTATGTATTTCAATGATATCTATGATTCAATACTAATTAATTTTGTTGAAAAATAAGAAACATAAAAATAGCTAATTTTTCAAAAATGTTTAATGTGCTCACTTAAAATGAACGTTAACCAAATTTACTTCTTGGTGTCTCCTCTCTCACCCTAGACATGAATTGTCACAGTTTTAAGAACCCTTTCCCGCTCTCTCAATCGTGACATCATTTATGAACGGCCCCTTGAGATTATTACAAATAAAAGAATTGCTTGGAAATGGTTACAACTGTTAAGGGGGGGGGGGGCATTTGAAAAAAATTTGTCTTAGGTGCTGCTCGATATTCGGGTGTGGCAAGTTTCTAAACTTAGCTATTTTTAAATTTATAACCAAAGTTAGTGTATTGTTCTATGAGGGAAGAAAAAATATTTTTGTTCTGAGCAGTTGGAAATATTATGTGCTAATACCGTGTTATCCTTAGCTGTTATACACAGAGTATGTGTGTGTAATATATGTTTTATAATGTAAAATTCATGATGAAATAAAAATATTAAGGGGACCGGAAAGTTATACCGTTGCGGCGCATCAAATATTCGTTAATCTTAAAAACCAATTCATTTTTTTCGACCCGGCATTCAAAGGTTGTTGCTAATGGGCGTGAATACATTATTGATTAAAAATAAAATCTTTGTAACAAATATCAAATGCACCGAAGCGATATTAATTTCAGGTCCACCTAATAATATTAAAAAGAACAACATAAAAGAGATATCTGCATTATTTCTATAGTGTTTGCAAATTACACTAAACTTCAATTTTCGAGAGACATAATTGTAGGATTCTATTTCTTTGAGGTTTCGAAATGTTTAGTTTTTGTATAAATAAGTAAAAAAAAAAAAAATTTATATTAATGAAAAAAATATGAATAACATAATTTTTTATTGTATTAAGACATTAATTTCAACGGATAAAACTAATTTTCTCGGCTCAGGTAATTTATATGAGGTATAAGTTATTTATTATGTAGTACTTATTTAACTGATACAAGATTACGAACGGAATATGTTTGGTTACATAATTTAATGCAAAAGCTCCATGACCGGACATTCTCCATCGGGCATTCCCTCACAGTATCCGCCATATTGGTTTACCCCTAATCCATGTGAAGAACTGTATTCCAGTCCAGCAGCTATCACAACTGAAGATTTTTTAAAATTTATAATTACACAACTGCAACCATGAAGATGCAGTTGTGTAATTATGAGCACTCAAAAAAATTATTTTTTCCCACACAATATTAGTTTGATAATTATCCATTATAATTATTTGTTACATTCAGTCAGAGCCTGTATAAAATGTTGACTAAATTGTTATTACAAGCATTTTACTGTTTAACAATCAGCTCGACGATTTTGAACTAAAACCATTGATTTTACCGCCTATTCGCAATTTAATGTATGTTTTAAATTCTTGGCCATAGATGGTGCCAGTGGAAAACAAGAACAATCGCACCCCCTGCCTAAACAGGCATACGTCATCAACAATGTATGCTTTTACTCTGATTAAATGTAGTAGATGGTATTAAGAGCACTGTAATACTTGTTCATCAGTACTTTCCCTGGCTTAACAGTTCTTTCATACTTGTTAATGAGTATTTTTTATCACTAATTAAATTTATTGTAATGCTTTTGATGTTACGAGCATTACAATGAAAGAAATAAGTGATATAGTTTCAATAAATTTTCTCAATGATTTGAAAATACATTTATGATTCTGAGTTTTTAATTGTTTTTTTTTATTAGAAGTTTTTAGGTTTTTGAAAAACGTTTGTGTTTATTACGTTTTTCGTGAAAATTAAAGGTCAAAGAATATTTTCATTCCATCTGAATAAGTCCCGCAGTGGACTGATCGTTAAGACACGGTTCCCAGCAGATCACCGAAGTCAAGCATCACTGGCTACGGTCAGTGTGCGGGTGGGTGACCACTTGGATCAGTCTGCGTAGGGACCGAGGGTGTGCGGTATTGGTCCTCGTTAAACTGTGCTCCCGTAAAGTGCTCGACTTCGCGCACAGGTCGTCGGGCTACCGAAGCGGGGGTGCCATCCCTTCCGCAGAGGATCAAAATTGTGATGGCATGTCTTCGGATCATCCTCCGGGATGTTTCCCAGACCGTCGCCAATACCCCATTGTGCAGCTCTAGTGCGACGTAAAGTAACAACAACAACAACAACCATCTGAATAAAAATAAACTTTAAGGTTATTTTCCCCCCCTACTTATTTAGTCCAACTTACAAATATTAATTTCCAATTTACTAGCAAATAAGATACAAGGACATAAATTTATTACAATTTTACTTACTTAAAGTTATTTTCATTTCAACTTTTTGTTATTTTTATGCCAAATGAATGAATTATTTGCCCTTCAAAAATCTTGCGTGATGTTCTCTATTTTCAATATTTAGTTGAAAAGAAAACATAAATAATTTTGCTATTTTTAACCTGAAAATAATGAAAGGAATACTGAGGCCGTGAAAACAACAAATATTGATCAGAAATCTGTCGATTTAAAGAAGTTTGTTTTGAAATAATCTCTTCCCAAAAAGCTTTGAAAAGTAGAAAAAGCCGCCAACTTTAAAGGCAATACCCTATTATACAAAAACAAAAAGGAAAATCTTGCAAGTTTTCGTAATGAAAAGAAAAAAAAAAGAAAAACACCTAGTAAATATTTTTTTTAATAAACAAAAGTCAAGATGAAAGACTAACAAGTAATATAATTTTTTTTTTTTTAAAGTCAAAGAAATTTTTTATTTTAGTTACTTTTTATTAAATAATTAAAATTTTTTCTCTTATATAAAACTAAAATTAATTAATTAAATTTAATTTAAAAATTAATATTTGTGAAAACTGTATTAATATCAAGTGTCATCTATTGCAAGTTTAAAAAAAAATGTATTTGAACTAAAGTGGATGAATAAAAAGTATTTCATTAACGATTGAAAATTTGAGCAAGATATGGATGGTGTTTTCTACACTAGGGAGCGCTGCAAGCTCGGAACTGCGTAAATTTCCGGGTTACTGTTTCAGTTGTATTTTAAAGCCATTTGGCATCATTGTGTTTTGAGATTCTTGCAAACAATGCATTTGATTACTTATTACTTATGTTTACAATGCTAACAATACTGTTTACAATACTAAAAGTGTTAACACTAACGTAAGATGGTGCACAGCTTGCAACACGAACAAACAGTAATAAACAAATGGAAAGAGGCCAAATCAAGACTGCCAAAAAAGCGAGTTATTCAAAATCTAGCAACCATGTCACCTTTTTTAATAATAAATAACAAAATAACTAAAACACATTTTCACTCCAAACTCCCCAGAATTACATAATAGCATTAATATCTTATGAAATACGGCAGATTTAAGCTCAGAAATTATCTAGTTTATTTCTTTTATTGAAAACAAAATTATCCGTTTGAAAACATCGCCTATCAGAATAACATGTAGTAAGCAGCTGCAAACTTTTTAACCGGAACTAGAGTAGGTCCCGAGCTCGAGATTGTTATTGTTTACATTTCTATTGAAAACACCATCCATAGAGAGAGTGTGAACTAATAGTAGGAATTGAAAAAAAGAATATCTAGGAATGCCCACCTTAGATTTAAGTTTCAGGTCAACAGTTCCCTCAAAAGTAATTGCTTTCTGAGGATCACATGCCACTTTGGTTTTGTAGTTGAATTTAAGTTCAACTCCTATAATAATTTCGCGGTATGAGGTTGGTGCTTGTCTAAGTAATTGGCACAAATATTTGCGTTATAAGTTTAAATTAATTTACAACTGCTTTTACAATTTAAGCCGATATAAAATGGCTGGTAATCCAAAGTTTCATAAGTTTTTGGATTCTTGTAGATTTAGTTTTCTAGATATTTTGAAATATAGAGGATCTGTATCAGCATAAGTTTGTTTAATTATAGGATTTATTTTTAGAATTATTTAAAACCGATTGTGGCTCGGATCGACGAGAGAAAGGGAATCAGTGGAGGGGGAAGCTCCCTTCTTTGAAATCAGCTATTTCTTTTTTCTACAGCAACAGACGGCCTTAGACTTTGTTGCGAGGGGAGTTCTTTCTATAGGCAAACTATATGTGTATCTAATTTAATATGAATCGGTAGGGAAAAACAGATTTGTATTGGAAGATTCAAAGAAATATTTTATTTAATTAATTATATACTAGGGGATTTTACTCTCTATTTTCTTCGCTCACCAAACCTTATAATTGCTGCAACTTTTTTTTTTTTTTTGTTGTTGTTGAAGAACAGTTTGTTGTACCTTAATTAATGTGTTCAACTGAAAAATTTCAAAATGTATTAACATAGGACCGGGATAGCCTGGTTGATAGGACACTGGGCACATGTCCAAGAGGTCGTGGGTTCGATCCTCGCAGGCCGAAGACTCCCCGTGTAGTAAATGGTGACTGATGCATATTAAATCTGTCGAGTCTCAAAGTCCTCCATGTTCCCATAACAAATCAAACCTCTGGGGGTACTGATCCAGGAGTTTCCTTGTCTTCTGGATCGGTTCAAAATCACAAGGCTATGGAGTTGAACATTAGTAGTCGTAAATCCAAAATTGGGTCAGCTGTTCAACGATGGTTATAAAAAAAATGTATTAACGTAGATATGGTATTCAATAAATAGTCCCAAGAAGCTGAAGTGGTAAGATATCACCTGATTGGAAAATTCATTCGCTTCAGAAATAAACAAATATAAAATAACAGTCAACAAGCGTTACGAAAATAGGCACCCATTTTAAAGACTTGCCAGACGTGAAGGCAAAGAAAACAAAAATGATTTGAAATAAAAGATGTCAAGTTGCCAACGAAAAGTGGAAAAATAAAAGTGAGAACAAAACTAGAAAAACCACACAAGCCGAGGGAGAAAAAAGATGAGAAACATAACAAGAAAAATCACACTGGTCTAGAGGCAAATCAGGGTAAAATATATGGGCAGAGAATATATATAAATAAATTATGTAAAGAAAATATATCCAGATATGGTATTTCAAACTTAGCTCCCGATTCTATTGGAATAAAATTTGAATCTAATCAGTTTTTTGGGTTACCATAACTTCACGTACAATTTTTTTTAAAGAGTGATTAAAGTTAATTCCTAATAATATTTTATAATAATCATAATAGTATCTTATAATAAAAATAAAATTATTTTATTGTTTAATAATTTTAAAAGGGTCAATGGTATTAGGAAATTATTAGATTATTATGTAGGAAATTATTATGTTGATTAGATAAGATTGTTTTATTTATTGATTCAAAGATAAAGTTGGGTGTTATTGTTTAAATAATTTAAATGAATAAATTATTTTAAATAAATATTTAATTTTATTTAAAACATAATTATTTTAATTTTTATGAAAAAGGGGGGTAGACTAATAAAATGTGCGTACTCTAAGGGGGGGGGAGTAAGACCTTATGTACGGTAATGTACGAAGGGGGGAGGGGGTTAAAATTTCTCCATTTTTCTGTACGTACTTTTTGAACGGCTCCTAAGTTTAGATGTCGATTCAATGAAGCTTATCATAAAATACTATGTAATAGAATAATAATAAAGAAACATTACTTTTAGAGTACTTTTCAGTTAGCCGGGAGCAATTGAAAAGTCGTTAAAAAATACCTACTTATTTATGATTTCCTTAAATTAAAATGAAACTGAAATTTATGAGAAAATGTTAACTACTTTAAGAAGTTAATGTAGAAAGATGACCAAAGTGCGTAGAAAACAGGAAAGTTAACTAATATATTTTATTCTTCCACCTCCATATCTTTTTATTCTCTAATAGTTATAACTAACTCCATTCATGAATCATGGTCAGAGCAATCCTAGTAAAAGCAATGCCTGTCATCAGTGTGTCCATTAATAATTCGTCATGCTTTTAAACTGTCATCGTCCCATACTTCTTCCAATTATATTTTGTCTTCGCCCTCCTTTATTTTTGGAAAAGACATATTTCCTGTTACGCGAGAAGTGGATAATCGTCGTGGTAAAAACTTTTTATTGCTATGGAAACTATGATTTATGAACTAAAAATATTTTTTTGTTTTGTTTTGTTCGAAATTAGAGATGGAGGCAGCAGAAGTAAACACTGACGTTAACACATTTTTTGGCCGTGTAGAGAAAGCTTTGGAATATTTGATCCGCTTTTTACAAACTTTTTTTTCCATCTGTTTAAACAATTATTTTTTTCTTTAATTCTGAAATACTCCTTTTTTTTTTATTTGTGTAGAAACTGGGATAAATCTCCAGATTTGGGGGTGTCATGTCAAAGGTGTATTGTCTAATTGTCTTTCATTTTTTTTTTTTTTTTTTTTTTTTTTTTTTTTTTTTTTNTTTTTTTTTTTTTTTTTTAGTCTTTCTTAACATATTTTGTTATTACTCTCAATAACTTATGTTCTGTCCTGTGAAATTTTGCAGGAAGTTAAAATAACTGCTGTCATAGAAAATATTTTAAATAAAAGCAATGAAAAATTACCGTTAATAAATTTATAAGGCGTACAATTACAGAATTATGTAAACGACATCAAGATTTTTTTTCTTATTTTTACTTAAAATAATTTCCATTGATTCGGCCTGCATGCTTCTGTTACATAAAAGTAATTTTCATTTAAAGTGCCAATATATATATATATATATATATATATTTGCTGTTCTTGGATCTTTGGGATGTCAAAACGCAAGAATTTACTNTATATATATAATCTGGATTACGCCTAACAAGCTTTAAGAGTTTATGATTCATATATTTAAAAAAGATAATAGCTGTGTATTTTTACTTTATCTTGATATTTTTAAAATATACGCGTTTTTCATGATGTTGATAATTTTTATACTTAGCTGCAAAGGAAAGATTTACTGGTTTTAAAGTTTTTTTTCAGTGTACTGTATATTATATTATTATTTTAGATGTACTGTCATTGATTTTGAATTTAAAATTTTTGATCTTTATGGAAGATATTTAAAATTCGAAAGTGTCACTTGAATTTTTTCCTCGCATAAGATTTAAAAAATTTTTTTTTTATCGGAAACTGTAGCTATTATTATTTTACAAATACTTATAAAATAAGTGATAATTCTAATATTTTTTTCATAAATTTTAAGTTAAGAGGCTATAGAGTACATAAATAAGGTTTCATTAGTATAAACAATTTTATTTTAATTAATTACACTATGCACACAGGAATAAATACACTTATAGATTGTTTAGACAAGCATTTTTCTTTAAAAAAAAACAATTTTTAATGGTAATCAGTTTTAAAACTGATTTTAATTGTCCTAGCTCATTGGCTGTCATGAAAACACCTCTTGTTCTGATAAAGTCATTAAATTTCATCAAGCGAAAGCAGTTATTGACTTTGAACAGATTTTAATCAGCATTATCACTTTGTTAACAGAATATCTGAAGTCTTGATTTAAACCTCGAATTCAAATTTGGCACGTCTCTCAAAACTCAGATTCCTGTTTTCTTCCATTTTAATCTTTGTTTAAATCAGTGTACAAAAAACAGTTCATACATTCCAGAACACTAAACTGTTCATAATTCACCACGCGAACTGCTGGAACTCCTCTCTTGAGGTTCCTCGGCATCTGGGTTATCTTCTGGCCTGTTATTACCCAAAATGCCACTACCATTTCTCTCTTGGTATTTACCACTATATCTTTCATTATTCAGATTATTTAATTCTTCCAAAGCTGTTGTGGCCGATAGTTCTGCAGTATCAGCATTACTGATTGCTTCATGTTCATTACCATTTTCTTTTTCAATGGCTTCTTCCAGATCTGTTTGATTCGTGGTATCACGTTCTTCTTCATTTTCAGAGCTGTTCACCTGGTTTTTCTTTTCATTAGCCTCAGAATGTTGATCTAAAGAGGGAGATTGACTATCAGCAGCATGAACTTCAGCTTTTGTTTCAATAGTTATAGACTTTTCGTCATTTGAATCGGAATCATTGTCGACAGATTTATAAATTGTTGTTGCATTTACGATTCCATTTTCTTTTGTTTCTGATAATTGTTCATTAATGGAATTATTTTTCATAACCTGCATTACTACTTCTGGTAATTGCGAATTGCCAGATAATGCTTGATGATCAGAGTTTGTTGATTTTTCTAAATTTTCAGATTTTTCAGACGAGTTTGCCAATGTATCTTCAGTTTCTTCTGGTTCAACTTTATCTTCATCGTTCGTTTCTTTGTTTTCATTTGCTTTGCTGGAATTATTTTTCATAGCCTGCATTACTACTTCTGGTAATTGCATATTGCCAGATAATGCTTGATGTTCAGAAGTTGTTGATTTTTTTAAATTTTCAGATTTTTCAGACGAGTTTGCCAATGTATCTTCAGTTTCTTCTGGTTCAACTTTATTTTCATCGTTAGTTTCATCGTTTTCATTTGCTTTATTCGAATTTCCATCAACATTCTCTTTATGATCTTCAGTCTCAGAATTTTCTTCATTTGATTCATCTTTTTGAGAGTCTTGATTTGGAGCTTCATCTTCGTTTTTCGTGCTATCTGAGTGATTTCCTTTAGCATCATTTTCCTCTACTTTATCATCTTCCGTAGCATTTTCGGCTAATTCAGTTTCACTTACGTTGGCAGACGAGTTTTCTTCCTCTGACTTTTGTTCGTTAGCATTTTCAGATTCAGTTTTCGGTTCCTCGCCATTTTCATTCTCAGAATTTTCCTTCGTGTCACTGTCTGCTTTAGATTGCAGTTCATCATCATTTTGTTTCTCATTTTCTGTTTCATCGTCTTTGTTTTCTAAAGAAGTTTTTTCCTTGTCGTTTTCAGTTTCTGATTGTAGTTCATTATCATGTTCTTTAACCGAATTTTCATTACCATTAGTATCAGAATCAGGCTTTATTTCGTCGTTGTTCTCTTCATCTGAATTATCTTCTGCGTCATTTTTTACTTCTGAGTTTTCAACACTTTTCTTTTCGCTCTCTGTCGTAGAATTTAGACTAGTATCATCTTTAATACCTTCTTCTGGCATATTTTTAAATTCTTCATCTTTGTCCAACCTTTCTTCATTATTATTAGTATTTGCAGCGATTGAATTTTCTTCTTTGATTTTATTTGCATCAAGTTTTGGCCAGACATTTATTATTTCAGACATAACTTCCTTCTCTAATTTTTCTTTTTCGATCGAATCTTCATCAGGTTTTCCCGTTTCATCGGCAAGTACAGTTGTACCATCGTCGTTTTTATCTTTAAGCCTATCCTCCGATTCTTGAATATTATCCGAATTGGCGTTATCATTCGAGACACTTGTTTCATTTTTATTTTGTTCCTCTGATTTAGCTTGGTTCTCACTTGTTTTATCTGAAAGATTGCTAACTTGAGATGATTCATCATTGTCTGAGCCATTAGCAACGTTCTCCTCATGTGGTTCATTTTCATTATCATCTGTTTCTTTCATTGATGCAGATTCATTTTGTTCGTTGGCAGCATCTGACATATTTTCCTCATTTGTGCTAGCTTTCACCATTTCTTCAGAAGTGTCCACCGAGTTCTTTGTATTATCTTCTTTTGCCTCTTCTTCTTTTTCATGAAGATTTGCACTTGAGTTCTCATCATTCAATGGTTCTTCAGATTTAGGACAACTTTTATCTGTGTCACTTACAGCATCAGGTAGTTCTAAAAGTGAATCCTCTTTATTATTTGAAATATTTTCCCCAGTCTCAAGATTATCACCATTATCACTATCTGGATTCTTTTCTGCTGTTTCAGATTTATTGTCATTTTCACCTTCTTTAGATTTTTCAGATTCTGAAGCATTACTTATTTGTGTACTAGCCAAATTATTTTTCATAACTTGCATTACTACTTCTGGCAGTTGTGCATCGTTAGATAACGTTGGTGGTTCTTGGCCAGATGAAAAAGTAGCTTGTCGTGTCAGCTTATTTCTTGAATTCAAATCAGTGTCGTTTTCATTGTTTGCACCTGTTTCGTCTTTTATATGATTATCTGATGCATTAGAGATACTCTCTGAGTCAATCTCTAGGTGATCCTGCCTGGCAAGGACAGCCTTCTCTCTTAATGTTTCGGCCGAAGAGCTTCTCTCCATGGACGTTTCAGAAAGAGTATTTTTTGAATTTTCTTGTTTGTTAACATCTTCATTTTCTAATATGTCGGATGATTTGGCTCCGTCTAAAAGGGTATCATCAGTTATTAAATCTTCAACGTCTTTGCAAGTACTATCTTCATTATCATCTCTGCTTGTTGTTTCCTTATCTGAATTTTGATTTATTTCCTCGAGCCCAAAATTTGGATCAAGTACTTCTTTAGTACTTTGCAGTTGAGGTTCTACTTCTTTGTTTGTCTCAACAAGTTCACTCTTTGGTTCAGTAGGTTCATTATCACCAGACCTTTCAAGTGATGCATTTTGGTTTATACCTAAATTCGTCTCTTGAGAATCAGAATTTTGATCAGATTTCAAATTTGCGGGGAGTTCATTCGAGGATTCGTCAGTTTTGTTAATTGCCAATTCTTGTAGGAAAGATTGTAGTTCCTCCATGAGATTACTTTCAGTGACAAAAATTATTTTAATGCTATCGCTTAATGGTGATTTAAACAACAAGTCTTCTTGTGAAATTTCATCTGAATCTTTTTCATCTCTTTTTTCTTTTATTTTACATATAAAGGTTGCCTCTCCGAGTTTAAAAATGTCTTCGATTTTGTTTTCTTTTAACAGGAAAAAGGGAAAATTCGAAATGAAGAAACCGTTTGAGTAAGAGACTGAATCTTTCTTTAGAACTTTTTTCAATATATTAATCGAGTCACTGGTGTTGAAACGCTCACTGCTTTCGTCGTCATTTCTTACTAACTCATTAAAATCTATAAAGCACATACCCTTTTCGCTTACAATGAAATCTTTCAGGCTCTCTGAGTCGGTACTTATATTCTCAAATGCAAATAGAAGGGGTACTCTTTGATTTAGATCCCTTTTTGATCTTGTGGTGGAAACATTTTCTTCAGGGGAACTTATCTCAATTTCGTTGGGCAAGTTAGTCTGATCTGAATTATTGTTTGATGCCTTAGAGCTTTCGTTGCCCTCAGTAGCATTCGATGTATCTTCCATTAAAGTTTGAACGTCATCATTGGCTGTATTTTTGGCGCTGTTTCTTGTCTCGGCCTCTATTGCTTTTATATCTTCTTCAGTGGCATCTCTGATTTCAACAGTTGAAGGTCTTTCTTCTGCTTCTGGGGATGGTAGAAGAGCTTTGCAAGGTCCATCCAATTCACATTCATGACTTCTTTCATGTGATGAAACATCATTGTCGTCATCAAGTATATCTTTTCGTTTTTCAATTACCTTCTCAACTGCTATTATGATGTCTTCAACCATTTCTTCCACATCTTGGTCACCCACGACAACAGTTAGTAACTCTTTCTCGTCGTAATATTCCGCGACAGATATTATATCTTGTTTATATTTTTCTAACTCGTTTTCTATGTCACCAATTCTGAGTGTTCCGATGGACACTTCATGCTTAAGGAATCTTCTTAAGGCATCTTCTTCGAAATCAACCAAGACGACACCATCCATTCGAACTCTCCTACTGCGATATTCTTCGATGTCACCTCTGTTTCTTGGAAAACCAGCCACTGAAAAAAAAAGGAAACGTTGTCATTAAAATTTTAAAATATACTGCATTAACTCTAATTTTAAGCAACAATTACATCGGACAAAAAGAGAATTTTTCAATTCATGTACCATTTATTATATAAGTTTTGAAAATAATATTGTTTATTTATTTAATTTCCGAATTTTTTTACCGACATTATCAAATTATATTTTTTAATTTTTCCTAAACTCAATATTTATGACGGTTCTAAAAAAAACTACTAAACTCAGTGGCACGACAGCCCATAGAGGGCCAAGGCCTACTCTGCCCATCTCAGTTTGCTTGACCTTGGGCTCTGTGGTGCAGGAGCAGATGTTCCGGTTAGGTGGTCAGCCGAACGCGAAAAGCCCAGTGTTTAGTTCCCAAGCATGCTTGGTACTCATTTATCGACCCACTGAAAGGATGAAAGGCTGAGTCAACCTTGCCCGGCCCGAGATCGAACCCAGGACCTGTGGCACGGGAACGCGAAGCGCTACCACTCAGTCACCGGGCGTCATTTATGACGGTTCAGTATTTAGAAAACATTGAAAATTTAAGCAACTCTATCCTTTGCGCTAAGCCGACCAGATGCCGAGTGGTTAGCGTGCTTGACTGCAGAGTCGATGGTTGCGGGTTCGAATCCCGCTCAGGGCATGGATGTTTCTTTCTCTCTGTGTTCTACGTCCTTTCTCCTTTGTGTGATTGTGTGAATGTGACTCGCCCTATAAACGGGTTTGTGGTTGTGTGACGTGGGAGACGCTACTCCACTGTTGCCCACTGGGTAACGAGAAGAGAGTAGCAGTTCTGGCACTCCTGGCCAATGGGACAATACATCCCAAGTGCCAGCCATTAAGGGTTTTTTTGTGTGCATAATTTAATGTGGCTAAGATAAGCATAAAGAATTGGACATTGCCCAGTTATATTTTTTCTAAACAAAACCTAGTAAGTGTTAAAGAGATTCCGAAATGATTAAATGGCACCCGCTGTGAACCGAATGGACCCGCTGAATTAGTTGATTAATTGGAATTAGAGAATTTATGCTCAACACAAATCTGAACTACATGAAGTAAACATGGCTTTGATACGAAGGAACAAGTCCATATCCAGACGTTGATTAATTAAAATTAGAGAATTTATGCTCAAATGAGCGAAATATATTATATATTCATAATGAGCAATATTATATATTCATAATGAGCGAAATATTGGTGAAATATTTATGAAGCATTTTTATATGAAAGGAAAGAAAGCACAAAATGAAGCAAAAGTATCTTTGCAGATTGAAACAAATTTTGTAGTACTGTGTGAAGAATATTTCCAGAACTCACTATTTTCCGCTCACTTTCAGATTTTTTTTAAGGATATAATAAACTGAAAGATTTCTCAAGGTCAAGAAATTCACCTTAAACTTGAACTCATTGGATGATTAAAGTGTGCTTCGTTTAATAATAGACCAGTATCGATTAATTTTGACGGGAAACTTACATGTTCGTGAAATTCCAACTTCCATGGCTGAGATAAGATGACCACTATTAATCGATTCATAACAAACCAATTTCTTGTAACAGACAAGCTTTTCGAAGAATTCGATTAACTATAATTGAGGCATATGAATTGAGAAAGATATTAGAATTTTATTAATATATTTTTTTCATTAAAAAGGAAGTTTTATCTCGCATTGTTAATTTATTTATGGTATTTCAGATGTAGTGATTCTCAGTAAGCATGGAAAATATGGTGGTTTGGGAACAAAGCAAATTGAATTATCTTTTTAGAAGAAACCATATGTTTAACAAAGATGCATTTATATTCAACATTATTAGCATCAACATTATTAGCATATATTAGCATTTATATTCAACAAGCATTTACATTTAACGAACACGCATTTAACATTAACACTTAACATTAAAAATATCTACATTTAACAAACCTTTAGTATTAACAAATACTTAGCATTAGTGAGCATTAAACAATAACAAATATTTAACCTTCGCAAACATTTAACGTTAGCAAGCATTTAACTTTAACAAACGTTTACATTTAACAAGCATTCACATTATTTGGGCTAAAATTTGACCCAAACAACGGCGCTCCAGCTTCGAAGACATTTTCTGATTATTAATTCAGCCTATAGCCGCCATTTTAAAATTTACATGACAAAATGGCGTATTAGACCAATTAGATCAAATTTTTGGCAGACTGCGTGTGCTGTGTTTGCAGTTAACAAATATTTAACAAACATTTACATTTAACAAAATTTTTAATTTAACAGAAGAAAAGAAAATAAATAAAGTAAATAAATAAATAAAAAATAAAATGAACTGCAATAGTAAAAAACATATACCTTTATAAACTATTCGTATTTAACAAATATTTGCTTATAATAATTATTTACATTTAACATTTACATTACTTAGATCAGACTTTTCAAAAAGTGAAGCTGAAATTTAAAAACATCTTTTTAATTAAGGCAATGACGGTTAATGTCAGTGTAAAATTTCAATAAAAAAAATTCAAAATTTCTTATAATACTAAAAATTAAATTCAAAATACGTTTCTGGATTAAATAAATTTAAAAAAAAAGTAAAGTATAAATGAAAATGCTAAATATTTAAGATTTCACATTTTGCAATGAAGATGACATTCCAGAAGTCTAACTGTTAAAAAAAAACTACAGCAGCGGTTTCCAAATGGTGTTCCATGGAACCCTGATGGGTTTCGAGGAAAAGTTAAAAGGGGTTTAGAGAGTTAGAACTTTCTTCTATCAACAATCATTTTGGAGTTTTTTTAATCTAATCAATAAGCCAATATTAATTTAATATTTCATAATTATATATTAATTTAATTTTAATATAATTTAATATTAATTTAATATTTTATGAAATTATTCAAATTGAAATAACAAAAAACTTTCCTTTTTATAAAAAGAAATATACATAGTTTTTTTAATACTAGTGTTTTGAATAAATAAAGAGAAATACATGCATTAAAAAAAATGCATTCGTATTTCCCACTGGGATTTTCAAATCAAACTAACTTAACTACATTTGAAAATAAAGAATTTGTTTCTCAAATAACCATTTTTAAATATATAGCAGTTTCTTTTTAGTTTTAATTTCAAAGAAAACCATAATTCGGCACATTTTATTTGTTTTCAGTTTATGCATACATACCAAAAACAAATTCAGTACTAAAGACAAAGCTCCAGGACAGCGAATTTAATTGTAGGACATAAAACCTAATTTAAGATTTTTAATGATAAAACAATGAAAAAATTCATTCCTTTTATTTTATTTTATAACCGACATTAAACAGTTGTCCCGATTCTGAGTTTATGACTCTCAATGTTCGACTCCGTAAGCTTGTAATTTTAAACCCAACCCAAAAAAACAAGGGAATTCCTGGATTAAGCATAGGAACAAAGTAGCCTTCGAGGAGGATTTTTTGATGAAATTAACCTGAATTTGCGTTGCATGGAGTGGACAATGAAAATCTCTCATGGATAGCCCGATGACAAGGAGATTTTAATTCATGATCTGTCGTCATGATCTGATATTTTTACGTCTGCACTATGGTCGATGCGAGCTGGATGCAGAATTCTTATCAACCATCCACTGCTGA
Source organism: Parasteatoda tepidariorum (assembly GCF_043381705.1). NCBI lineage: Eukaryota > Metazoa > Arthropoda > Arachnida > Araneae > Theridiidae > Parasteatoda > Parasteatoda tepidariorum. The sequence continues at coordinate 55,683,853 of NC_092209.1, read as the reverse complement.
TGCTGAGATTCGATCATGGTTCACTGGAAACTGGAATGCTGTATCCCTTGAGCCACCACGACTCCTCTTTCGATTTATTGTATATATATATATATATATATATATATCTCAGTCGTGCTGTTACGCTTTAAGAATTTATACTATAGCACATTTCTAATAAGTTTAACGAATTACATGTCATTTATTTGGATGCAAATTTATTTTAATGACTTAGTATTTACTAAAAAGATGTAATTTTTTTATTGAAAAAAAGTTGTTATATGGATTTGAATGATTGTTTTGAAT
>NC_092209.1:55644982-55683190 GCF_043381705.1 Parasteatoda tepidariorum | reverse complement strand
GAAATGCACAGGTTTAGAATTTTCTACAGTGAAAAGTTTTCGGAACTTCAGTGTTCAAAAAAGTATACAAAAGCTAGACGTTAAGAACGTATCCAATGAGCGAGCAAAGCGAGCATCGGATTGCGAAGCAATCCGAAATGAACTGCGAAAGCAGTTTCGGGGTTGGCGAGCGCCAGCGAGCAGGGGGCAAAGCCTCCTAGCTTTAAAATAAAATACTATATTGTTGTTAAGTACATTCATAATTATCTTTATATACTTTATTTTATGAAGTTGGGGTTCCGGCGAAAAAAGTTTGATCATTTAGGGTTCCACTGTCGAAAAAAATGAAATTTAGAACTGCTGGACTAGAGTATATTGATTCAACAGAAATTTCTCCAGTGCTTAATATTTTCAACTAGGTAGTGTTTACTACTGTGTCCTGGGTTATCAAAAGCAGTACCTTATGAAATAAATTCAACAGTAGTTAAACTTAAAATCTAGATTGTTTGTAGAAAACTATTCGGATAATATGATGGAATGAAATATTTTAAAATTTCGATAAAATTTAATGTTATTAATGTAGTTTATTGGAAGAAAAATATCAAAGGACTTAACACTTCAAATATGCTGATATTTGTTATGACAACCAAAATATAGTAATTAGGTCTTTTTAATATCTGTATTAAAAATTAAGCTCAATATAATTTTAAAATTTAAGCCCAGTTTGAAAAAAATCGTTATTCATGTGTTTATTTTCAAATATTAATTCGAAAACTGATTGATTTATTGATTTCTAGCTAAAAGTTCAATGTTAATGTATAAAAAAATTTTTTTTTACTGGGATCAACAACTATTGTCCTTGAATTTATTTCACAGTTGATGATGACTTCAATTTAAATGTTTTATTATCGTTTTTTAAATGGAGTTTTTTTAAATGGAAATCGACCATACATTCTCCAATATTTAAACTTTTTTTTATGAAATTCAATTTCTGCTAAACGTGCTATACAGAATTTTGGAAAAAATAAAGCTTTTTGAAATATTTAATGTAATACGACATTGAAAGTAATATTTAAAAAATCCTGCATGAAACTTTTAACATTAAATAGTAGTAAGAATTACTAAATATGCAAATTTTAAAAATCAAAGGGAAAAAAATAAAAAAATTTCTTTTTACTAAACTTGTTTTATAATAGTCAACCTAACAACGCCATTTAATTCTTAATGAATAACAGGGAAAAAAACTCTGATATAATTGCAGTACTGTATGGTAGTAATACTTCGGGGAATAAAACAATATAATTTTTGTTAATAAAACCAAAATATATGGTATTTAAACCATTCATTTGGTAATTTTTCTGTAAAATTTCATAACGTAGTTGTTTAAGTAATATATACTTAACTACACTGACTCAATAAATACTGTAAAAAGTACAGTATATCAGATTTGTACTATTATTACAATAATGCAAATATATTACTATAGAGTTTATCTACTCGATACAATTCGTATTGCTCTTGTCACCGCAATACATGATACATCTTGCGTAAAACATTACGCATTGAGAGTTTACATTTAATTGCAGTCCCCTTAATCCATCAATGCAGTGCTTTGGGTCCTTACACTGGAAAAAATTCCAGATAAAATTACTTACATTTTATCTCAAAATCCAATTTTACTGTAAAATTTCATAACGTAGTTTTTTAAGCAATATATGCTAAACTACAGTGAGTCAGTAAATACTGTATAAGGTACGGTAAATCAGATTTTTTTTTCATTCCGTACAATGAGAAAAAAATAGCATGGTCAAAACTACTAGAATAAAATTCACCGTGTTTCTGGCTCAATGGGAACACTAAAAAGCTCGGTAATTTTCACCGAAGTGCTTTGGTAATGATTCTGGTAAAATTAACAACAAAATATAGTTTTATAATAAATATAGTCTTATAGTAAAATATAGTTTTATGATAAAATTGCGTACATATATGGTAAAATATGGTAATTTTATCAGAATACATTAGAGCATGGCATAAAAATCATTTATTCGGTTAAATTATTTCTCAATTTTGTATTTTTTACTAACTGTGTGGTAGAAAAAACACTAATTTTTAAAAACAGAATTTTCTGTTAACTATTACTATATGAACAGGAAAATTACGAAATGAATGGTTTAAGTGCCATATATTTTAGGTTTATTAACCTAAATTATGTTTTCTTATTTATTTTTATTTTTTATTTTAACCAGAAATATTATTATTGGTATAATTTTATTAGATTTTTTCTCTGTGTAAAATTTCACGGTAAAAATTGATTTACGGTAAAGAGTACCGGCACTCTAAAAGCCAGTACTTTTTACCGCAATCGTATATGCATTCTTTTACAGTATAGGTTTCAAATGTTTGTCTCTGACTCCGGCTCGTTCTGAGAAACCGACCCCAACTTTCACTCGATTAAATTAAAACTTCTCATTGAATTAATATAATTAGTAACATTACCTTATAGAATTTAATTTTTAATTATATTTTTAGAAGGATTAAGGTTCTTTTTCTGGAAATAATTATTGGTTCTAAAGACAGTACTAATTCTATTATATAGATACACTGTAAAAAATTTCGATAAAAACTACAGGCACTCAAGGTGCCCGTACTTTTTACCATAATATCCATTTTTACCGAAACACGTGAGCACAAAAAAAAATTGATTTAGCATGATTTTTATAATAATAATTACCGTAAAATTACTGAATCACACAAATTAAAGAAATATAAATAACAAATTAAATAGTAAAAATTACTATTTAATATTTTGCAATAAAAATAGATTTTAAGGTAAAATGGATTTTATGAATGATGCTCCTAAAGTGCCGGTATTTTATACCGTAATTTGATCCGGAATTTTTCACTGTGCAGTCTCAAAAATGTTCAAATGTGATAAATTAATTTTGTATGTAAAATACAATAAACTATACATATATGAATAGTTTATTTTATGTATTTTCACTCTAAATGTACATATAAAAAATGCTTACTCCTAAAAATGCTCACTCCAGAACCTTTAATTTTTGTGAGTTAAGTTTTAAATATAATTTAAGATCAAGTCATAAGTAAAGTTTGAATCAATAATTAAAACTCATCAATATATTGTAACAAAATAATAGTTACACTTCAGTTTAAATATTTATGTTTACAAATCATTGAACTAATATCGAATTTTGTAATGTAAACCATCTTTAACAGTTATATATATTATGAAAGGAGAATTGTCGTCTTTCTCTTTCATGTACTCTCATTCGTCAAAAAAATGACATGATATTATTACATTTAATGCACAAATAAGTTTCATATAACTGTACTTGCCATCATTATAAAAGAGTAATCCAAGTTATAACTGTATTTATAGTATGGAAATATTTATTTGTCATCCCTTCTTAATGTTATTATCTAATACTATTACATTTTTGATTTTCATTATGATTCAAACTTAAAAGCGAGAAAAAAATTTTGTTGCTCCTTCATTACATAGAAATTTATGGTAAATATGCACCATATTACGATAAAAATATTTCGTTACGGCTTTTTTAATTTATTATATTGATTTTGTTTAATACATTTTAAATAAAATCGTGTGAATTACAAGCATGTATAATGTATGCAGTTAATGTACGCAATTTAAAAAATGAACTCGAAATAACTATTTAAAACTCATCAATAATAAAAATTAACTTTTCGCACTGAATATTTCCTCGAGCAAAAAACGTTAAACAAATGTTTGTTGTAACTAAAAAAAAATCGAAAACTTGTTGGAAATATAGTAGTTGTAATTTAAAAAATATTAGATTTAAATTTCAATCCGATGGAATCAGAAACAAATGAGTAAACATAGCTAATTTTTAATTGAATAATTATTTTTTATTTTGATTAAACAATATGTTCATCGTCAAGAATCAAGAATTATTTTGAAGTGATTGAGGCGGTTGGTGAGCGAAGTGAGCAGAGTTTAGTGCCCCATAGTCAGTTCATGTAATATGATACTAGTTGAGATTATTAGCGAAGCTAATGAAATTAGTCAAGGAATGAAAAAGTTTGTTAAACACAAAATTTGATGAAGATCTCGCGATATAAAAATAGTTGTAATGTTTCATTATGTTCAGCAGCACATAAATGTTTTTTTAGGAGACATAATGAGGAATAGGGTGATATTAAATGACGGATATGTGTGCTGATGTGCATATGGCGTTCCGCTTTCACCAAACCGAGACGCATAACTTATTCATCAGCTGGCTTCTCTTATTTTGAAGTAAATTGGCGAGATTGAATGAAACGAAGCTTTTCGCTTGCATTATGTATAGGGGAACAAGATAAATTACGCGTCTAAGGAAATTAAGCTACGGAATTTTAAAGAGATAATTTAAGAAGCTAGATTAACTCAAAATCGATTTTTTTCACGAAACTATACGACTGGTAAAACAACATTTAGAAATAACTCTCGGAGATTCATTATTTCACATACTATCTGTACAGATGATGGCTTATGATGATTATATAGACATAATTAAACTGAAAAAAAAAAGGATCAAAACTACCGTGCTTTTGACTCTATGTCTCCAGCTCTATGGAAATCTCCAAAAAGTCTGTAATTTTTTTACCGCCGCGCATTGTAATGATTTTGGTAAAATTAACTATGAAACATGGTTTTGTAGTACCTATGTGATTAAATTTGCTAAAGGTGGAAAAATTTGGTACTTTTTTATGTTTGTATTTTTTACTAAATGTGTCGTAAAAAGATCTATTCTATAATTGAGAAAAACCAGAATTTCTGGTAAATCGTTACTACATGAATGGAAAAATTGCAAATCGAATGGTTTAAATACCGTATATTTTGGGTTTTTATTACCGGAATTATATATTTTTATTTAAAAATGTTATCACACAGATCGGTAATTTTACCAGAATATTTTTCTCTGTGTACAAAAGCAAGGATGATCTGAAATTTTTTTTTGCAGGATGAAAAAAATATTTTGTTAGTTAACGTTGGAAAAATTAGTTAACTAGAGATAGTTTATTTTAAACTAGATGTCAGCACAATCCAAATATATATATTTGTGATGCGTATAGCATAAGTGGCTCAGCTACGTATTCTGTTTGTATACATGGAAAATTCAAGTTAAAAAAAAAACCAAAAATCAAAAATGAATACATAAATTGTGCTTTTTTTATAATATAGTTTTCTTGAAGAAAAAATAGGCACTTTTATGATCATTTTCTTGAAAATAATAAGATCGTTAAGGAGTTAAAAAAAGTACTTTCAATGAAAATGGATCTTATAAGTTTGTAAAAATTGATAACTTTTCTTATTTCATGAATCGAAAATTAACATGAAAATTGATATCCAACAAATGCAGGACGCCTCGTCAGATTGGAAGGAAACAAAATGTTCAAGGAACATGTTCCTACTATTTTTATGGTCAAACCATATTGTGTATGAGCTATAGGAAGACCTAAATCTACGGTGCATTCATTGTCTTTAGGAAGATCTTAAAATATTTTAAATAAGAACTGGAACATGTTGGTAAAAATCATAATCTTTTATTGAGAAGGTCGTGATCCTCTCCAGAGATTGTTACTCCATTTTAAAGGAAGAAAGGCACTTTTACTTAACAAGTGTAAAGTGTTCAATGTTGCGTATGGTTCAATGTATATAGCAATGTGTAATTAATTATAAATTATAATTAATTATAAATTATAATTAATTAAAAATTAAAATTAATTAAAAATTATAAATTATAATTAATTACAAGTTATATTTAATTAAAAATTATATTTAAATACAAATATAAATTATAATTAATTATAAATTATAATTAATTTAAAATTATATTATAAATTATAATTAATTATAAATTATAATTAATTTCAAATTATAATTAATTTCAAATTATAATTAATTTAAAATTATAATTAATTTAAAATTAATTATAAATTATAATTAATTATAAATTATAATTAATTATAAATTATAATTAATTATAAATTATAATTTGTTAAAAATACAATATTCATAAATTTTAAAAATATTGAGTCCTCAGTTTTTCTTCTTATGAAAACTAAACTTGAAATATTTTTGGACCATTAAGGTATAACATTTACCCGAGGAGGGATCAATTTCATTTTTACTCCTTTTAAAATAATTGCTTTTCTGTTTTTACCTACACATTTCAAGACAAATATTGTTGGGTTTTATAGTATTAACTGTGATATTACTGACACATACATACTAACGTAAACTAATATTATTATTGAAATAATTTATAAAAAGAAGATTATTTTATATTATTGCTATACTTAGCGAATCTTAAATTAATAAGTTCATTTTCAGATTAAATCATACATTAAATGTAATACTTGTTAATGAGCGCTGCTTTCCTTAGTAAGTTAATTTTCAAATTTAGAGCATTTCAAATTTAGAAGGAACTTGATTAAAGTAATATTTCCTGCCCTTTGCAAAATGTTTTCTATAAAGTAAAATTAGCTATTAATTATTTTTAAAATTTTTTTATTTTTTGGAGATAACATGAAAAAAGTGGAAACAATTGATCAATGTGATTAAATTTTGTAAATGTCGTTAATTTTGGAAATTTTATCATGATACTTTAAAGCATGGCAGATAAGTCATTTATTTGGTTAAATTTACTTTTCATTTTTGTATTTTTTATTAAATGCGTGGTAATCAGAACTATAATTTTGAAAACCAGAATTTGAGTTAGATCGTTACCAAATGAATAGTTTAAATACCGTATACTTTGGTTTTAGTTCTCAGAGCAATTATTATTTTTTTTACCAGAAATGTGCGATTCGGTAATTTTGCCAGAATTTTTTCTCCGTGTATTTTGTCTATTTATGTAGCATTATTTGTGTTTTTTTTGCGTTTTTTTACTTTAATTGATACACATATTGTGTGTTTTTTTAGGAGGTTTTTCAAATATAAACAAAATAAAGCTTGATTACAGGAATAAAGCACAAATAAAGCAGAAAAAAAGAAAAAAAACAGACACATATATTTCCGATTTTATATTCAAGAACTTTTCTCAGGTGCACGGAGATGCTGAAGAAAAATTATAAACAAGTTACAAAAAGGGAAAGAAAGGCGGTTTAATCAGAAGGGAATGGAGAACAAGCTTGAACAAGATAAGAAACACCTGTTTCTTTTTTTGTTCAATCTTATTTTCTTGTCTCCCCTCTTTTATTGGATTAGCTAGTTCAAGCTTGTTCTCCATTCCTCGTAGTTAAAACATTTTTTCTTTCTTCCAACTTGCTTATTTTTCTTTTGAACTTCATGTTTTCCTTCTTCCTACTTGCTTATTTAGCAGCTTCTTGTCTTCCTTCTTCCAACTTGCTTATTTTTCTTTAGCAGCTTCTTGTCTTCCTTCTTCCAACTTGCTAATTTTTCTTTTGCAGCTTATTGTTTTCCCTTTTCCAACTTGCTAATTTTTCTTTTGAAGCTTCTTGTTTTCCCTTTTCCAACTTGCTAATCTTTCTTTTGAAGCTTCTTGTTTTCCCTTTTCCAATTTGCTAAGTTTTCTTTTGCAACTTATTGTTTTCCTTCTGTCATTCTGTATTTCAGCACAGAGAAAGGTTTTTGATTATAGACGCGAAATAATAGTGTATTTTCATGTGCTTTTTTACGTGCTTCATCACACAATGGCGTAGGCAGAGAGGGTTAAGAGGGGACTTCTGTCCCCGGGTGCAGACTTAGAGGTTTGTCAAATTTATGAAAGATGATTAAAAATGAATTCAAGGATAAAATGCTTTTTTTTTTTAAATAGTCCTAATTTCATTAGCTAATTACGAGCCCCATAACTAGTTCAAATTTTTATACGATTTAACTAAAAATTCAGCAGAATATCTATTAATATTTTAGTTTGCTTTGCACGTGCATTTAAAAAAAAAAAAAACAAATTAGCGACATGTTGAATGAAAAATGTCTGAAACATTCTTATTTAATTATCAGAACATACGTGTAATAAAAACTACATTAGTAATGTTTTCTATTTTAGTTTTATGAAGCACATAAAACTACGTAAGTAAAACACTGTTAAATTTTAAATGGAATCGAGTGAAAATTTAGAAGTTATTGAGTTACGTTGTTTTAACTTTTTGTTACGTTGTATTAACTTTTTTTCAAGCTGCGGAATCTTATTCAATTAAAAATTTATAAAAATTCCAAGTGCCGTAGATTTAAGTTTTTACATTATCTGAAAATTAAAATGTTCCTTTTAAAGTTCTACATCATATTCCAAGTTCCTAAAAACTAAGTTTGTCTCCGGGCACTGCTAACTACCTTTGCTCTGCATTCACATTGTTTAGCTTTGTTTTCTCTATGGTTTTCATACACAGCTCATATTATACACATCCTTCAAATAATAATTAAAAAAAAAACGTTACAAATACTAATTAAAGAAAAAAATGTTTTATTACTAGCACGTGACATACTGTAAAAAATGGATACTCACTCAAACATCACGAAACTTTCTCCGTATTTGACGAAACCGTTTCTCGGTAAATGCTCCGAGCGAAGTTTTTGTCAAAGTGGCGAAATAACTATCGTCATTTCTTCATGGAAACACATTTCGTCAAAATTAGAAAAATATTTTGTCATTTAATTTTTTATAAAAAAAAAAAATCGCGGTGTCTAATATCTTACTTTTTAAATAATTACTTTATCGTGGTCACCATATGGGCGGAATAGTGTCTCTCTAACAACACAAGAAGAACAAAGAGAGCGGGGTTATTGTTCGATGCTGGGTTCAATACCGGGATCCTCCTGCTACGAGGCCAATTCCTTGTCCACCATACCGGCAAGACGGCTTACTTCGGCACTTTGTTTTGATCCCTTAGTCTTCATTTCAGTTTCGTTTTTTAAATTTTCTTTATTTCAACAATCTCCCACGATGCACTACCATGAGGTTTCGAGTTGAGGAAACATTTTCGTCATCATTTTATTAAAGTTCACTTTTCGTCACAAACCATGAGATTTCGTAGCGAAATTATTCTCAAAATTAACGCAATATAGTTCAAGGATTTGTTAAAAGTGAGAGTTTCATTTCTGAGAGTGTAGTCTATGTTTGCTAACATATCTCAAAATCTAAATATAAATAGCATAAATCGACATCTCCGCGCGATGACAAATGGAAAAGATCCATGCGTTAATGTTTTAAAAATAGAATGGGTAAAGTATCCGATAATAAACGTAAAACCCTACCCAATGAGAGTGAAGCATCATTTTCGAAATGAAATACTCACCTTTCAACAAAATGAAAGCGTCCTTTAAAAATAGAGCTAAGTTGAACCTCACAAAACTGTTTGATATCCGATAACATTGAGTAAAGTTCAATAAAAAAGCTCAGATATTATCTGTTAAAAAAAAATTCCTTCATAAAGGTTGGCACTTTTCCAACACTTACATTTGGACAATGTAATGATTTGATTGGAAGTGCTCACTTCCGCAAAAGCACTCATGCACTTTTAATGGAATAGGGTGAATCACTGAATCTGGAAAAAAAAAATTTGTTTATATTCAGGTTCTTGTTAATTTTTATATCACAGTTTTTTTTTCAAGCTACCAATTTGACTAAATTTGAACCTTTTTACATCATTTTTTTATTTTATCAACCTTTGGTACACCTTCTTAGTGATTTTTCAATTTCTGCTATTAGTTCACACTCTCCCTTTATGTACTTATATATCTTGTCCAAATTTTCAATCGTTAATAAAATGCTTTTTATTCATCTATTTAAGTTCAAGTACATTTTTTCAAAACTTTTAGTGGATGGACACTTGATGCCAATACAGTTTTTTCAAATATTAATTCATTTGTTAAATTTAATTAATTTTTCTTTATTGACTTAAGTAGGAATTGACTTTAATTTTGTTTTAATATTACTTGTTTATTATTTTTTTAAAGTAATCGTTTTTAGTTATTTGTAGGTAAATTGTGACAAGAAGTTTCAACTGTTTTCTGACTGTAGATATTAATGTTTTCTGTATCTATATTTACCAATGTTATATATCAATATTATGTACTACATTCATATACAAAACACTCCAACGGCCTGTGATCCGATATGGTAGTGAGTGCTGAACTCTTAATATTTTATTTTATTTTATTTTATTTTATTTTATAACCGTCGTTGAACAGCCGACCCAATTTCATGGGTTTACGACTACTAATGTTCAACTCCGTAGCCTTGTAATTTTGAACCAATCCAGAAGACAAGGAAGCTCCTGGATCAGTACCCCCAGAGGTATTGATTTGTTATGGGAACATGGAGGACTTTGAGACTCGACAGATTTAACGTGCATCAGTCACCATTTACTACACGGGGAGTCTTTGGCCGGCGAGGATCGAACCCACGACCTCTTGGATATGGGCCCAGCGCTCTACCGACCAGGCTATCCCGGCCTATGAACTCTTAATAGAAAAGAGGAGAACAAATTGCTGATTTTTGAGAGAGGGATACTTGGAAGAATTTTTGGTGCAGTCTATGAGAATAACAAACGGCGCACCCTTTACAATCATGAGTTATATAAAAAGTATAAACAACCAGACATAGTTCATGTTATTAAGGCCAATCGCATTCGATGGCTGGGACACCTTTATAGATCTGAAGACCCCGCAAATAAGTAACTTTTTTTTTAAATCAGAAAGTACAAGAAAAAGGGGTTGTCCACCGACTAGGTGACTGGACGCAGTTGAGAGGGACCTAAAGATGATAGGTCAGAACAGATCAAGATGGCAAAAACTTATTGGGACGGCCTTGGCCTGTCATAGGTTGTAGTTCCCAAAAAGAAGAAGAATGTACTACATTATGCTTGTAGCTAAGATTCTTAACCTTTTTACAACAGCATTTCTTAATACAAGCATCAATGTTTTTCAATCGAGTGTCGGGTTGCCCGACTCCGTTTGCCTGACAGCTAATTTACCCTAAATGTTCATTTGCTTGTCAGTTTTTTTCTGACGGTAAAGTTTGCCCTACGGAATGGCATGTGAGGTAAATGATTTTAAGATTCCCTGTTGACAGTTGTTTTACTTTTAAATAAGGCATGGAGTTATTTTTAAACTGTTTCCTTCGATTTTTCAAGAAATTTGTAATTGAAATAGATGAAAATCTCTTTTTGCTTTGCGCAAACGTAATTAATCATTAAATTACATCAATAATGTTGAGTCACTTTCTGAGCTGTTTACCTATTTTCCTTAAATAATTATTTTCATTTTAAAAACTCATTCAATACTTTTAATAGCTTTTTTTATTTTAAAATTCGAATTGTTTTTTTTAGTGTATTTAGTATATTGATATTTTATTTAGAATATTTAGATTTTATTATTTAATCAAGAATATTTAGATTTTACTATTTTATTTAGAATAATCCATTAATTGAGTTCATTAATTGCTTGACTTTTTAATCATATTTCATATTATGAGTTCACTTGTAGCATGAATTAACCTCAACTATATTTTAATTCGATATCTATGTGGTATTTTAAACTGATTTGCTCTTTTTCCCCGACGCAGTTAACTTTTATCTGTACCAATAATTACTTTGGCATGATAGCAAGAAGTTTAGCATGCGCAGCTAAATGTCAAAAGTCATATCTTGCAGTTATATAAATATTCAAGTTTTTATGACAAGTTATTGCCTAAGCTTACTCAAATTTTTTTAGATTATAAGTAGTTTACAGTAATGAAGTACGTTTGCAGACTCATCAAAAGTCTACTAATATTTACGCTGGTTTTCATAAATGTTTAGTAGTAGACTGGCATTGCAATAAGCCAATTAGTCATTCCCCGAGTTATGATGACTAATGAATGCGTAGAACTACCTGTCTCTTTAATTTTAGGGTGTGGCTGAGCGAAACAAATTCAACAAGAGCCAATTCCACGAACTGCTTATTTCGTACAATAGCTGCAGCTCTGAGAGTTTCTTATTTTAAACTAGATCAATATTCTACCCAGAAAAACTGGGAAATAATTTTTCAGTTGAATTTAGTTGTATTTATTTAGTGAATCATAGCAACAGAGACACTGTAAAATTATTACCACCTTGAATTTGAATACCTCTAAATAAATTTGAATTTTTGCACTTAGAAAAAAAGTATGGTCAAAACTACCAGGATATAGTAAAATTTACTATGGGCTCTATGGGAACACCAAAAGCTCGGTAATTTTTGCCGTTGCGCTCCGAAAATGGTTGTGGTAAAATTAACAATGAAATATGATTTTATAATATGTAATAAACTTTTGTAAATGTGGTAAAATATGGTAATTTTATCATATTACCTTAGAGCATGACATAAAAGCCATTTATTCGGGTAAATGCACTTTTCAGTTTTGTAATTTTTACTAAAAGTGTAGTAATAAGAACTATAATTTTGAAAATCAGAATTTTCCGTAAACCATTATCATATGACGGGGAAAGATAAGTAAATAAATGGATTATATACTGTATATTTTGGTTTAAATAACCAGTGTTATAATTTATGTACCAGAAATGACATTACCATACAGTACGATAAAGTTACCAGAATTATTAAAATTAGAACTAGAATATTATATTTTATTAAGTATATATTAACTGAATAAAAACAAATTAAATTGTACAGAAGCACCGTAATAGGTGGAAATCACATTTATATAATATTTCGAAAAACATGCACAAACTCTTATCCTATACTTTAGCATAACAATTAATAAATAATTAGGATTTTTTTAAACACATTTCAATTTAAATATCGAATTCAAAAATAGTCCAAGTTCAAAGAGATTAAGCCCCTTTACAGTTTTGGAAGATAAGTTACAGTTTTGGTTAATAAAAATAAATTTATCCTCTTAAGTTTTAATTAAGTTAATTGGTACGATAAATTTTGTTATTTGTTATGTAATTGTTATATCCATTTTAATTTTGCAATTTATTTTGAATTTTGTTGAATTGCTCGGAATTTAAAAAAAATTAATTAATGAGCATGAACTGAAGATTTAAGAAAACAAAAGTTAAACTTAAAAGAACATAATCATACGCGGAGAAGAAATGTTAGACAAAATTACCAGATTGTAAGGAAATGACATTGCTGCTAAAGAAAAACAAAACTCTAGTAATAAAAGCCAAAATATACGCTATTTAAACCTTTCATTTTGTAATTTTTCCTTTCATCTGGTAACGTTTTAACAGAAATTCAGGTTTTAAAAATCATAGTTCGTATTACCCCAATTTTAGTTTGGAATAAATCTAAAAGGAAAATTGAACAGAATAAATGGTTTTTATGCCATGCTGTAAGGTAGAAATTAATGGCAGGCCGCAACTTTATCAAAATTTTATGTAGGATTCTTTTATGTTTGAAGGAACATTAAAGTTGTACAAAACAAAAGTATTGAATTACAAATTAGAATAAGAAGTAGATTTTTGAAAATATTTAATTGTTATTAATAACATTTTTAAAAATATTACATAAATAATAAAAATTCGGGTTACAATAACTTTAAAGTGCACTTATGTATTAAGCAAATAATGTACAACAGATATCTAATTGTTAAGATATACAACTTTAAAAAGGTTGGTATTAAAACTTACATAGTAGCGCACAAAATATTCAATGAGAAAATTGAGGTTTGCCTGCTGCAACCACCAGAGAATAGATATTTACATCTCAAATTTAAAATTTATAAATGTGTGTGCAAATATTTTCGGCCAAAATGAGTGGTTTCAAAAAGTTTTTCGGAGAATTTCTTCGAGAAAATTTCTGATATGCAAATGCTAAATTATATTCACAAAATACAAAAAAATGAAATAAAATAGAGCAACATACTCGATTATTTTTGTATTTGAATAAATATTTTCTTGGGTGCAAAACCTAAGAAATAAATTTCTTTGCACTGTTGGTATGTTAAACTTCACAGAAACGAAGAAATTAGGTTTTTATTAATGAGAAAAGTATTTTAAATCCATATAGATTTTTTACGAAAATTGTCCGCAAAAAAATGACAACTAATATATTTTAGTTCGCGGGCCACAAAAAAATGCCTCTCAGGTATCATGATAAAATTACTAAATTTTACCACATTTACCAAATTGTATTACATTTTATAAAATCATATTTTCTTGTTGATTTTTTCAAAATCATTTCGGAAGAACTTCGGTTAAAAATTTACGAGATTTCGGGTATTCCTATAGATTCAGGAATACGATAAATTTTATCATGATTGCTAGTTTTGACCATATTTTTTTCTCAGTGCGCGTGAATAGAAGTAAGGTTTATTCATTTTAAAATTAATGCAAGATAATAAGTATAGTTGATTTGTCCACTAATAATGAAATCCGTTTGACCACCTTAATTTACTAATTAACGCCCCAAAACAAAGGTGAACTAAAGATTTATGTCATGGTCAAAGTAATAAATCCGGTTATTATTAATGCTTACCAGTCACTAATAATAATAACCGGTTCTTTTGGTCTTAGTGAGAAATAAAAAAGGGGGAGATTTCTATATCGTGATCTGTGGCAGAATAATCGCTAAGTCTTGGTAATTTTTGGGCTGCTGCCCGTGAGAAACTAAAACAAAACATCATAGAAAGGAACCAACTCGAAGGGTATAACTCGTAGGCACCCACGAGCAAACATTTATATGTTTTTTTTATTTATTTTTATTTATTTATTTTCATTTATTTTTTTTAAAAATTTTCCAGTTTAAAATCAATTTGGTGCCTTGGCGATTGCAATTGGCGAGGAAGATCACGATACGGAAATATCCGAATTAAAAATACGAAAGAATGACATTATCCAAACTTCGTTGGTTATTATTAATAATAATAATGTGATAAATGCGCTTAACTTATTCACTTATACCGGCTTATTTGGTTATTATTAATATTGACCAGTTAGTATTAATAATAACCGATTACTCAAATTCGTAGTAACATATATATAAATTTGTATTTGTATGAACACTTGTAGGTCTGTTTTTTCATCACAACCACTTTGACAGACAACACATTTAAAGTAATCCTATTAAAAAGAGGATGTTAGAAATAATATTTAAGATGAAACTATTCTAAAATTGAAATAATATAATGCAAATGTATAAACTATAAGCTTTTATATTTCTTTATCCTTCAAATTCCTTATGATACTTTAAATTTGAAAAGGGATATTTTTATGTTCGAATTTCTATTGAAACATCACCATAAGTTCTGTAGAAAAAAAAACAACGTTCTTACAGGTATACAAATGGTATTAATGGTAATGGTACATTCTTACAGGTATTCGTACAACGTTTCTACAGGAAACAATGTACAAATTATTATTCATTCACAACAAAAGTTTGATTTCAAATCAGCTAATTTCTATTACAAATATCAATGCCAGGCTGACGACAGCAAACGATTCTCCAGTTACAATTGACCTTAACTGGCAAATCATTTGCTGTCAGTAACTAGCGAATTGTTTAAAAAAAGTTGTCGTTTTATTTTTTATTTTATTTTATAACCGTCGTTGAACAGCCGTCCCAATTTTATGGGTTTACGACTACTAATGTTTAACTCCGTAGCCTTGTAATTTTGAACCCAATCCAGAAGACAAGGGAACTCCTGGATCGAGTATTGGGAGAAATTTGCTTTCGTAGAGGACTTTTTTGATGGAGCTAGCCCACATTTGCGTTACATGGAGAGGAAGACCCAGAGAACCTCCCACGGTTAGCCTGACGGCAAGGGGACTCTAACCCATGATCCGTCTACCACTTAGGATATCTCACATCAGCACTGTGGTCGGTGCAAGTCGGATGCAGAATTCGTATCAACTGGGATTCGAACCCGGTTCGCTTCATAGGAAGGCGAACGCTCTATCCCCTGAGCCATCGCTGCTCAAGTTTTCGTTTTAGAATGAATGGTTGAAAATGAGCTACAATCACGTGAGTTGAGATATCTTTAGGAATATTAATTTGACGGTGGATTATGGTAGTCCGCTTATGCTCTCATAATTCAATGAGGAAAAATTCACAAATGATCATCTAGATAACCTGGCATAGCGAATGAAAAATAATTAAGTATTACAGAACGCTCAGTAAACAATTTTTAGATTAAAGCTATAAGTTAGCAATTATAACTGATGTTATCATCAAAATATTTGAAAGAACTGAATTGCTTATAGTTTAATTGGGTATTTGTTATACTCGAGAAGACGATTACTGATACAAAGACAAATGACCTATGACCTAAGCGCCAGATGATTGTTTATAAACAAGGTGTGTTAATGTCGAGCTATGTCTCTCCACATAAGTTAATTAATTAACGTTAATTAAATACATCTCCGTATCGCAAATCATATTTGTTAAAATATAATTATCTCCCTTCTACGTATGATATTTTACTTAACTTAGATTTAATATTTGTTTATGCATTTTATTGTAACCGTGATGTATTTTTGCTTTGTATATCTTGTGTTGTTTGCTTATGTTCTATATGACATCGTGCCTGTCTTTGCGTTAAATAAGAATTATATAGTGAAAGATTGGTAGAAATATTTGTGAAAGAAGGTAGAATGTGTCACATAAGAGAATTGATACTGGACGGGCTAGGCTTACTTGAAATATAACGGAAAGGACAGCTGATAACGCAAACAAATGACACGTTTCAACATCCAATCAGGATCGGGATAACCAGGCTACGTCACTTACAGGTATAACATTTAAAACAATAGCTTCCTCTATACCAATGAGAAAATTTAATTTTTTAAGTGTCTCTGATCTTACAAATATATTTAAAATTCGTAAATCAGCGTTCGTAATTTGCTTAAAATTTTATTCAAACACACAGCTTCATGTTGAATTTTGTATTTTAGTGCAATCCGGTAAACAAAAACACATCCTTTTTTTATTATACGTATATTGATATTAGTATATAGATATAGATATTATAGATATTAATATACTGATCATATATATATATGTATAAATATTCCATTCCTTACTAATTTAATTAAACTAAACTAATTATTATAAACAAATTATAATTGATAGCATTTAACTAAATTATCAACAGTACATAACCATGCATTTACACTAGTTGCATCATAAATTAACTTCATCATAGGATAATATTTCATATTATTTTACACTATTATTTAAAATAATATGTGTTACTTTTAAGAACATTTTTTAAGTACTAAGGTAAAGTAAAATAATTCATATTGAGAAAATTAAAATGACTTTTCTAAG
The DNA here is from genome assembly GCF_043381705.1 of Parasteatoda tepidariorum. Classification (NCBI taxonomy): domain Eukaryota; kingdom Metazoa; phylum Arthropoda; class Arachnida; order Araneae; family Theridiidae; genus Parasteatoda; species Parasteatoda tepidariorum. The sequence continues at coordinate 55,665,951 of NC_092209.1, read as the reverse complement.
GTTTTTCAATTTCTAAAGGGTAAAGTTGATTTTCTTGGACAGTTTCCTAAATTACTTTTTTCAAACCACGTGCTTTTTTCAATATTATAGAACTTCTTGCGCATTAAATTCAGGAATATAGACTTAAAAATATTCTATTGTATAGTATTTGGTGCAACTATAACGGTGTCCATGGCAACAAACTATGGCTGTTTTCTGCTGTTTGTGATCTGACTTTCCATTACTTTAGCTGTATTATAACAGTTAAACGGTAGGAAAAGCTAATATAGCATATAATTAATTTACTTTCGAAACATTTTATCTTTACTGTCTGTCGAAAGAAAGGAATAAAAAATTAAACTTTATTCTTTAAACATTTATACTTTTCTGCATATGTGAATAATGATAACGGTGAAATTTTAGGAAAGGAATATTCCGATTTTTGAGTATTTGCATGATGAAAACGGCATTATTACAATAAAAACAGGTTGAGAGGTGATGGCTCAGGGGATAGAGCTTTTGCCTTCCAATGAGGTGAACCGGGTTCGAATCCCAGCGATGGCTGGTAGATACGAATTCTGCATCCGACTTGCACCGATCACAGTACTGACGTAAAATATCCTCAGTGGTGGACGGATAATGGGTTACAGTCCTCTTGCCGTCAGGCTAACCATGGGAGGTTTTCGTATTTTTTCTGTCCATGTAACACAAATGCTGGTCAGTTCCATCAAAAAGTCCTCCACGAAGGCAAATTTCTCCCAATCCAGGAGTTCCCTTGTCTTCTGGATTGGACTCAAAATTACAAGGCTACTTAGTTGAACATTACTAGTAGTACATTCAAAAATTGGGTCGGCTGTTCAACGATGGTTATAAAGTAAAATAAAATAAACACAGGTTGCACAGCATTGATCATCCTTTATATAAATGTTTTTAGTATTATCAAATTGGTTTTCATATCATCTATTTTACATGTGATTTCGCAGGTTTCGGGAGTGTTTTTTTCTCTCTTAAGAATTAGTTTGCAACCCCTAAACCAGGGGTCGCCAAACTTTTTTGATGGTCGACCCCTACATAATTTTTCGAAATCTCCATCGACCCCCATAAAAGTAATTTTCTGTTAATTAAAATAAAACTCTATTAGATACTGTGTTCAGAGCTCATTCTAGGCAGAAAAAAGGGCAGGGTGCAAAAGTTTAAAAAAGGGCATTATTATTCTAAAAAGGCAATAATTTCACATTCTACACGGATTCTTTACACGTTCTATTAAAAAACATTGTCAATTAGTAAAAGAATTTTTTTTTTACTTAACTGAAAGTAGCAAAGCAATCATTAATTACTTATTTTCATTGATAANAAACGAATGGTTTTATCGAAACAATAACTAATTATCCAAAACTATAAAAGTTTTAATAATGACACTGCAAATATTCAACACAGTTTGCAAAGATAGCTGAAACTGCGTATGATATTTGCATTTGTAACGTCAATGCTCGTCACACGTGACATTTGGACAAGTGCACATATGCATATGACAAGTGCACATATAAACTGCGCTGAGTTCGTGCCACTGCGCGGTGGTACGTAAATACTTGTTTCACCCCGGTAAATATACTTTTATTAATTCATGTTTTATAAAGAAGCTGATATTGAGTCAATTATAAAAAAAATTCTCAAATTTTGCATACTTAATTAGGTATGTGTGATTTGCGTATTGAGAACTGTTGTTCCCACAATCGACCCTTCCGATTCGGATCGACCCCCATTCGCCCCCCTGTCTTAGATCGACCCCCGCTTATGTTAAATAGACCCCTGGGGGTCTATATAGACCACTTTGGCGACCTCTGCCCTAAACTGTTACATTTCTTTCAGTTTCATTTTTAGCAAAGATTGTAAAAAATGTAATTACAGGGTTATATATTATGGAACTTCCTACATATTTAACAAATATATATGGGTTTCGTATGGTATTTTGCGCATCATTTCTTAGATTATATTCAATCCAAGCTTAAAATTTTCGAAAAGTTTCTAAAATTATCACTAATAAATTTGCAGTGATTTTGCAGTGAATTTTGATAAGTATATCAATGCTGGTTGTTAATCTGTGTGAAAATAATATAGTTAGTATGGTTGATTATCTAAAATTAGGACATGCGCATCTACGAACATAAAAATAACTTCGATCATCAATTTCAACTGTTCAATTTAATATTTAAAAAAACAATAACAAACAAATTGCCGTAAACTGGTGTTTCAATACTTTCATACGACAAGGCATATTAAGAAAAAAAGTATAGTCAAAACTATCAGAATATTGTTAATTTTACCGTGCTTCTGGCTTTATGAGAATATCGCACTTGTTTTCCTTTGTGTATCAATTGTTTAACATTGTAATGCAATACGTTAAAAATAAATACAAATACGAAGTATATAAAAAATCTCCTAAATAGAAACCCATTACATGTATGTTTAAATATAAAAGTATTGCACATAAGCTTGTGCTAAACATGTAATTATTAAAAAACTAAAGTGTGTATAATAATTTGGTATAATTATTATAATATACTATTATAATACCTGATATAATAAATATTCTATATAATTTCTCTTGATATATAATATCTAATATAGATAATTCTCCTACGTGGCTCCGAAATTTTGGCTGTATTTCTTTTCCGCCGGTGGCAAAGTTTGCTTTGTTTTGTTTACGTTACTATTTCTCTTACACGGCGAATCGACCAATGATTGTCGCAAAAATGTCACATGCCAAATCTAGCTGAGTAGCGAGCAGGGGGCGCAGTCCACTAGTATCGTATATTTTATCCAATCATCGAATTTATATTATATATCGTCACATTTAACCAATTAATACGCGAACGTAAACTAGTGCAAACCGGTTTCAGCGACGTAAAAACAATGAAGCTGTATAGTATCACTTGATAATTAAGGTTTTACATATAATCTTATATTGCGTCTAATTTTTGGTCAGGAACTGTACCAAACAACATATTATTTTCTTACGAGTCTTAAGATAGGCAAATTAATAAAAACTGCTTCACTAACTGTTGACTCTTTTTTAATTATCATAGATTTAATATAAGTGCTATTGTGGTGACACAAAGTAAGAGAATATTTAGAAATTTTGCAAGCAAATTATGATAAAATGAGAACTGACATACAAATAAGCTAATGAACCCGAAAATATTACATAAATTATGCTTCTAATTTGGTTTATGTGTCAATAATGATCTATAATGGGGATAAAAGTCGGATTACTGTTGTTAATTTTTTTTCATCATGATGGTACTTCCTTTAGATATGGGTAAAGAAAATAAAAAAAAAATTCTAAGTGGAGCACAAAAAACTGAGCTCAATTTTACATTGTTTTTTTTATTTATTTATTTTTTTATATTTTTTCTTTAAAATTCAGAAAACACTTGTGTTAAATTCTATGAAATATTTTAAAATACGAAGGAACGTAAAGGTAGAAGTTTGTTCGTATTAAAAATTTTTAATACGTTAATTAATTTAAAAATGCATAACTAATTTCATTAGTTCTAATTGAGAAAAATTAAAGGGCAAAATATTCATGACATTTTTGAGACGTGTAAGAATCAAGCGATAAAATACCAAATACACAAGTCTTAGTATAAAATATAGATTTTATTTAAAAGGATATATGAATTAAATGAAATATTTAAATGAAATGATGAATTTTCCTTTCATAACATTTTTCGTTTGCCCGAAATATTAGAGAAATTGATGAAATTGATGTCTTAATATATTTAAAGTTTTTGTCATTTCCAGAAAAAATTTGCATAGATATTACTCTTGAAAACACAATGAGGATGATTGATTGGAGAATCATATTTTTTTTCGTATTGATGATGACTTTTATTAAACACATGTTTTTTCGTCCTTCAAAATTTATCAAGCATTAGATTATTTAATAACATTTATTTAAAAAACTTCGGGTTTAAAACAAATTTTTATTTTTTTGAGAAGTAAAATTTTATACATCTATTCACTGTAAAATGTTTTTTTTTCTCCTAGAGCAAAAATATGTAAAAATAACTCCGAAATAAATGCAGTCGAATTTGAAAACCCCATATACTAATCATTGAGAATAGGGACTTGCTCAAGCTTGAAACAGGTCTTAGAATTCGTCATTTGTAAATAACCATAGCGTTGAAGTAAGAAAAGGTTGATTATTAATCAAAAGATTTTCTTCTTTCATGAAAGAAATTTGGAATGAAGTTAAGTACGGTAAACTTTTATCTCATTTAGATTTTCTTTCCGAGTATTTGATCGTTAAACGCAAATAAAGTTTGAACTTCGTTACATTTGAGGATGCGTAATTTTGCTATAATGTGCAATTTTTGAGACTATTCAATTTTGAGCAAGCCACTATACTTAATAATGAGTACGTGGATTTTAAATTCAACTGCATTTGTTATGGAACTATTTTGATAAGTTTTTGCAAAATTTTGAAAAACTCTTTTTTACAGTGTTGCCTTTGAATTTGTCTAATACTAAAAAAAAAAAGAAAATATCATTTAATTCCATTTAAATATTCAGCTTAATAATACAATTGCAGTATTATATTGATATCATCTAATCTATTTTCTGATTGACACTGAATACATCATCATCTCAGTCGTAATAAAACAGTGACAGCAAACTTTTTTTGATAATTATAAAATATAACAATAGGAAAAATAGTTTTTTCTACATTTACGAGCAACAAATAATAACATTTCATGATATGCAGTAAATGTGAAATAAAGTAAAGGTGAAATAAAGTAATCATACATAAAAATTTTGAGCCTTATAACAATGATAAATTTATATTCAGATTAAAACCTTCAATTTTTAAATTTCTGGCAAAATCGTTTAAGGAAAAGAAATTATTAAATTTTTATTAATTAATAATCTGTTCTTTTTTTAAAATTTTTTTCTTGAACTTGTAATAATGAAATAAGGAAAAGATGATTTAACGCTAATTACAAAATTACGCTGCTAAATAATGCAACACATAAAATTTGTTTTAATTGATGCTACAAAAGTCACAAAGTTGCAATGTTACAAAAGTTTTAATTGATTCACCGGGAAACATAATAAGAATATACAATAACATAAAAAAATGATACACGTTATAAATTAAAGTTTTTAAACTCTGTTCAAGGGAAATGGACTGGTTGCGAGATTTTAATTGTAAGTAAGATATTTAGTACAGGTTTTTATTTGTTTATTGATTTTGCTTTTTATAATCTTTTTTATTTTTTATTTATTAATTTTAAAAATGTTTTTAGCTTGCTTTATTAAATCAGCATCAGGAAATTAAACATATTTTTGCACTTTAATATAACATTATAAATTCTATGACCTAAGTTTCTTACAAAATATAAACATTGCATTAAGATTAGTGCGGAATAACTAATTGTAAATTATATAAAACTAGGAGGCTTCGCCCCCTGCTCGCTGGCGCTCACCAACCCCCGGAACTGCTTTCGCAGTTCATTTCGGATTGCTTCGCAATCCGATGCTCGCTTTGCTCGCTCATTGGATACGTTCTTAACGTCTAGCTTTTGTATACTTTTTTGAATACTGAAGTTCCGAAAACTTTTCACTGTAGAAAATTCTAAACCTGTACATTTCAATATTAATTTGAAATTGCAAACAGTTCACATATTTTTCTTAATCACACTATTCTAAATTTCAGTTGTTGAGAAAAGTAACTGTTGTAAGTTTTGTTTTAAAGTCTTTCCCACCAGAGGGCTAAAGCCATGTGTTGTAAAACAATATGAAATAGTAGTCTGCCACTGAACGCCGGATGTAAAGCATCGGCTTTGATGAAGATAATTTTGTATTTTTAATTCTCTGAAGGGCGCCACCTTAATAATATGGAATTTGTAAAATAAATGTATATATTTTTGATTGTTGATGAAGCCCATCATTTTGTGTTTTCATCAGTGTTCAGAAGCAGAACAACTATAAGTTTTTTATTTTATCACAAAAATATAAAATGTATAAAAAACAAAGAAAAGAGTAAGAAAATGAGTATAGTCATAGAAAAAGTTAAAATTATAATATAGTATTTGTCAGTTAAAATAAAACTTTTTGCTTAAGTCATTGCTAACAATTCAAATTTCTCCGAGGCAATTAATAAATTAAGGTAATATTGTTAAGTTGAAACACAATATTTTTAGTTTTCATGTCAACAATACAATTCAATTTATCACAAAAACGATTGTTTCCATTGTTAAGTTCAATGCCAACAATTCAAATTTTTCTGAGGCAACTCTTAACCTCTAAATATTTTTTTATGTACACATTTCTAAATGTCAGTATTCAACCACAAAACAACTTAAAGTCCTCAAATTTAGCATGAAGTTGTAAAATGTAATGAAAGAGGGTCATAGCAATAATGAAAGTAGAAGTTAAGTTAGTACTGTAAAATTAAAACAATATTTTTAATCAATGAGCCAAGTTCTTCAAGAAGCAGTTGTAGAAGTAGGTTGTTTATTTAAAACTTTTTATAGAATTTCTTTAAGAGCACAATTGTTAATTTGGGCATTTGGCGATACAACACTTTTAGAATTGAAGGATTTGTTACGTCTCATAAGGTATCATAATTTTGATCTAGTTGCGCTTCTATGTCATTTTGATTTATGTTGCTAAGTTAACTTTCAAAAAATTCTATGGCTGGCAACAGCATTTTTATTTTTTAAGTTGTTTATTTTTATTTCTCTCAGAATTCGTTATTTTTTTAGCGAAATGTTTTTTAACCTAACAAAATTCTTTGCCGACTGTTTTCTCTATGAATGAAGAAAATAAAGTAAATATTTAACTGTTGTGAAAAGAAAAGAAAGTAAATATTTAACTGTTGTGAAAAGAATCTTATTTAGTTGTACAAAGTACTTCAGCCAAAATTTGGGAGCCACGTAAAAGAATTATATATTAGATAAGAAACACATCATTAAAAGGCAGAATGCTTTGTTTTCAAAACAAAACAAACGTTGCCACTGGCGGAAAAGAAATACAGTCAAAATTTGGGAGCCACGTAAGAGAATTATATATAATAGATGCTTGCAGCAGTTTAAGAATAGAAAAAGTATTTTGTTTATTAGTTTAATTACTAAAAGTAATAATTTAATTATTTAATTACCCAAGAGTAATAATTGTTGCCACGCATTTAGTAAAAAAATACAAAATTGAAAATAAAATTTAACCATATTTGATTTTATGCTATGCTCTAAGTTATCATGGTAAAATTACCAAATATTACCACATTTACCTAAATTTATCACATGTTATGAACCTACATTTTATTTTTGATTTTATAAGAGGTCATTACCAAAGCACTTCGGTAAAAAAAATTTGAACTTTTCGGTGTCCAAATAGAGCCGAAAACATATTCTGATAGTTTAGGTCATAATTGTTTTTCTTAGTGCAGAATGCAAATATTTGTGCACAATTGTTTCTGAATTTATCGCCAAATAAGTTGTAATCTTCGAAAAAATTCACAAGAATCAAGTTCAAGTAAATCGTGGGAAAATTTCATAGTTTAGAGCAGCATTTTAGAACTTTTTTTTATGTTTAGAACATAGTAAATATTAGGAACCGTGTACTTTAAAATTCAAAAAAATCTTGTTTTGCGTTGATGAATTATTTTTAACGGAATTTATTTTAAAGAAAAATATTACACTTACATAACAATCAGTTCATCGTTGAACTACAATGTCTATACTTTGAACCAAAATACGGTGAAAATTGGCTGTAGCCTTAATAAGGCGGTAAATTTACCGATATTTTTGTTCAAATTGTATCATAATATCTTGTATGAAATACGATAATACACTGTCAGAATTTTCATTCCGAAATTATGGTAAAATAACCGGCAGCAGTCTGTCCATCCAACTAACCGTAAAGCTCACAGTACAGAGCATTCTGCACCTTTACGGTTTAGAAACCGCTTACAACTAGTATGGCTAAAAAGCCATAAATACAAAACTATACAGGGTCACAAATTGGGGAGTGGGGACACAAGAAATTTTACATGTGTTGAAGGGAAGAGAGGAAATATTGTCATGCATGCTGGAACTCTCGAGTCCTCTGTCGGCCATGGGATTGATAGATTAGCCCTTTCGGCTATAATATGTACCCATATGCATTAACGCAGTGTTTCCCAAACTTATGATTTTTGTGTACCCTTTCTAAATTTTTCGTAACGCTGTGTACCACTAATTAAAAAATTAATGTATTTTTTACGATAAACAAATTGCACTTAAGTTAAAAATCATAACTGGCTGTTGACACCACTAATTATTAACTGTTAACTTTGGAAAAAATACCCAATAGAAAAATACGTAATGGCAAATTTTCATGGCTAGCTTTGTTTTTAAGTAAAATTTTTTGAAATTATCGTTTGCTGTAAGATATTGCGCATACGAACGCGTACCCTCTCTGAACTGTTCCCGTACCCCTGGGGGTACGCGTACCACACTTTGGGAAACACTGCATTAACGGAATGGCTTTATTAGGTGGGTCTAATTGGTGCGATGAAATTCTGTTTGCTTAATAGCATTAGGTAAAAGCAATTATTAAATGATTTTTCTCACAGTTAACTGTTTGAATACCATCTTATATATGGTTATTTGACTGTTTTGTGCGAATATGGTAAAATAAAAACTAAATAAATTGTTATGTAACCATTTTTTCCATAGAAATTTCTAACAGTGTATGGTTCAATTCAGTACTATATTAAGGCTCAGAAGGTCCGAGTAATTTTATGGTTCAACACACTTCAAAGCTTTCAAAAGTTTATTTTTTGTTTATGGCGCAAGTGGTAGAAAAGAAAATGATATGGTAAATAATCCTATCACATGAAGTATATTAAACAAGGAAGTTAACCTGCGAGCTATATGACACATTATAATTTATAATTAAAAATGTACCAATAAGTACATTTGAAATAAAATTTAAACATTTTTGAACTTACCCATTAAGGCATTAGAGCTTTGCACCATGGACATAGCCTGTAATACAGAATCCACAACAGCACATGCTGGTATGGAAGTAACTCTATAAAATCCTTCAATAGTCATACGAGTTTTAAGCATAGAACAAGTGGATATATGCACCACCCCACGTAACCTGCTCACTGCTTTCTCACATAACTCATCAATTTTAGAACCTAGTCCTCCCAAAACAGAAATCACCGGTACTTTGGGTTTTGCCAGTACAGGTGGTGGATTATGATACAATATGTATGTGTTCCTCAAGTCCTGTTGTTGTTGATCTGGCGAGCCTCTGGTTCGAACAGTTTTTGCACTAATTGGTGGCAAAGGTGTACTTTGTCTAGAATTGTCTGACCAAGACGAGTTAAAAGAATCTTGCTTCTTAGGGGTCAAAGGGGGTAAGATTTCTTTGGACTTTCGTTTTTTGTTGACGAATGTGCTCCAGTGGATTTTGGTTTCACTATTTGTTTTCACTTCGTCAAGACAACTTTGGAGATATCCTATGTGGTTTTCTGGTCTGTGGTACATAAGTCCAGCCATCAGGCTTTCGAATAATTGGGGGATTTCACGTTTGGACAGGTAATTCTTTACTTCCGCGTAGCTAACCATAGTGCCGGAAGGTAGCCGTCGATTCCGGCGTTGGGCTACCGGCGGCTGCGTATGGAACATTTGTTGACGATAGCTACAGACACCTGAAAATGAATGTTTCTCTCGAAAAAACCGGCAGTTTGGGAAGCGTCTGCGTAACTATGGTGATGTGTGACGTCAGATAGTCCAAACAACCTGCCAGCAGGCGGGAGAGAAAATTTCTTCTTTTTGGTAATTATTCGAGGAAAGGTCGCATCAGGACGACGAAGAAAATGTTGAAGCGATTGGGGGAAAAAAAGTAAAAATAAAGAAAATCGAAATAACAGGTTGGGCTTTACGAACCCTTAATGAGCGGTCAGTTAGCTATTCCAGAAAATATTACGTAAACCTCTTTAGTTAATTGGGAATACATTATTCCTTTATTTTGATTTTTCAGATAGTCGCAGATTTATAGGCTTTTTCTTAATTTGTGGAATGAAATTTGTTATGTTAATGAGTTTCGAAACTTATCAACTATGCCAAGTCTCTGAAATATTTTGTAGTTTTTTTTCTTCTTAAAGTTAAAGGAAAACGAGAACTATTACTTTTTTTTTTTGATTAATGTTTGAGTAAATTATTTTTAAGTCAACGTAACTTCTGCTGAAATCAAGTTTTGCAATTAATTTTGTCACGATATTTTTGAATTTATTACTTTCTGCATTTATGGAATAATCATTTATACATTTTTCCAAGGAAATAATTATTACTTTCAAACTTTTTATTTCAATAAGTTTTCTTTTCTAAAATAATTTTGAGATTAAATTACTGCTTAAAAATAAAATTGCATATAAGTGGCTCCGTTATTTTTATTTTGTAGCAGAGAAATACACAGAAAATCACTTGAAAATTAAATGTCAAGTCGTTTCAGATATGAAACTAGCTTTACATAAAAATCTAAATTTATGCAGCTTAATTTGAAAAAGCATAATGTCATTTCCTACATGATGTCATATGTATGAAATAACATTATGCTTACTCTTATGCATATTCATTATGTTTATTCATTATGCTTATAATGTCATAACATAATGTCATTTCAGAATAATGAAATGACACACAGTTTTCAAAATTTGCTAAGTATTTTTTTCTTCCAAAATTTCTTTGATAGTAAACAGCTTAAAATATAGTTAAGTTTCATACAATTTCTTAAAGTTTTAAATAAGCAATGTACTTAATATAGAGAGAATACACAAAATTGATATTTTGACTAGTTGATTATTTTCATCTTATTGTTCTTGCTATTAATTGTATACAAATTTTTTATAAGGAATAAAAAGTATCTTAAACTTCTAAGCAGATGCGAGAAGAGTTTTGAGGTATAAAGAATCTCAAAACTTGATTACTTGTGGCAAGTTGTTACTTATTTAGGAAATAATACAAAGGAAAAGTTTGTAAAAAAAGCTTAAAAAGTCATGAAGAGATGAATTACAGAAAACACTAAATTTCATCAAAAATGTGAAGTGAAAATTTCTAACTTTCACTTCACATTTTTGATGAAATTTAGTGCAGTAAATTCCTCCTTTCTTGATTTATGGATTTAAGTTAAATCTGGAAATTATTAAATTAAAAAACAAATACGAAAAAGCTTGCTGTTTTCCATATATGTGGAGGAAAAATAGGGGAAATTATATTTCATAAATAACAGTTATCAAAATTATTGCTATTAAATATTTTTATTAAAAAAATTAATCTACTTCTAAGAGAGAGGATGGTGGTTTTGCACTTAATAGCACTCATAGCATATCAATAATTCAAACGCATGATTCGAGTCTTTTTGCAATGATTTTTGTGAAAAAATTCTTGGTTGAATATATTAAAAAATAACTTTCTTTTTATCATATATTTGCTAACTTTTTAAGTATATAAAGGACAATCTTTGTTATGAATGTATCGTATAACACAATTATTTTGAAGTTTCATAAGTATTTTATTGTTAAAGTTTTATTTTTCCTAAACAAAAAAAAGGAGTAAAAATTGATTAAGTCTTAGATTTTAATAGAAGTTAAAATTTAGATGTTTGTGACTCTAGCGGAATTTAATTTTATACAAGAATAAATTTAGTTGAAAATTTTACATTCTTTAAAGGAGTTTAGGAGAGAAAAAAGGTGTTTAGGAGTGAAACAAGGAGTTTAGGAGTAGAAAAATATTTTAATATAAGTAACGAAATATTTTATAAAATGTCTTTGTTATAAATCACATCTAGCTAGAATGAGTAAAAATGAGTTCTCTGAAATTTATTCATAAGCAGATTTTGTTGCATGTAAATGCAAAACTAAATACTGTATTAAATAGCTTATAATAGGAATTTTAAAGACTTGCCTTCTAAGAAATTATTTTAGATAAATTATCTTTAATGTAATGCAGGACAGTGGTAAATTGAGGCAGTTGTGACATTTAACTGCCAAAATTTAACTCTTTCTTGCATTATATTATAAAGAAATATTTGTTAAATCATATTTCTTGATTACACTGGAGAAATTTTTTTTTTTTTACATTTATAAAAGAACTTGATCTTACTTAATTTAGACGAGGAAATTTCAAATCAGAAATGAGTTTTTTTTCGGGAAGCAATGGATTTTAATTATTTTTGTTTTAAAAATTCGTATTTTTAGTTCAGTTTAATTATTGTCTGAATGTACAGGTTTATAAGTGATGCATTGGTTTACGTACACGCGTATACGTATACCTACTCTTTAGAAAATAATACTTAGAAAGAAAGGAAAACATATGATCTTAACGTATCATATCATAAATTAAAATGCGCTATTGCCTTCTTCCTACCACTCCCTACGTAGCAGAGAAGTGAGGACACATAGTATTCACTCAGTGAATTTAAAAAAAATCCTGGTTCTGAATATATTATTAAATTGCAAAAAGCTGTAACCTGCAGTGAAGAATCGATTGTAGATTTGAAATCAGTATTGCGACGATATCTGAGATCCGTATCTAATGTAACTGGAAAAAAAATTGTTCCATATTGCTGAGAAAGAAAACTGAATAAGAATATTAAAATATTTTTTGAAAATGTAAAAAAGCTGCTCCACTGCTATACTACTAAAATTATGCGAAAAATACAACTTTGTTTGCACGGAAAAATAATAGAACATGTCGATTTTAAAATTTTCTAATTCCGTTATACTCCTTGCATCGGGGGAAAAACAACTTTGATTGCAAAAAAATCTGATGAAATGACAATTTTGAAAATCTGTTAAAGTTGTTTCACTGCTATACTACTTATGTTGGGTGAAAAAAAATTTTCATAGCGAAGGATGTTATTTTGAAAATCTGTAAAAGTTGTTTCGCCACAATATGAATTTCATTGCAGGAAAAACAACATTTTAATATAAGAGCTGCCTCTATACTACGTGACAGCATAAACTATGTTGCTTAAATAGCTTGGTACTTGTAAATATATTTTGTTTAAAAGCATGATCTACTGAAATGTGTTGTTCTCATTTGTTAAAATAAAATTATCCGTGGAAAAGAAACATAATCAGTTTCCATAATCGGGTCTTATAGCGCCGAATTTAATGGAGGTTAAAAGAAAGAAAATATTTTAGAATTCATTTTATTTTATTATTATTTAGTAATAATAATTTTATAAAATTTTTCATCAAAATATAATTTGATTACACGAAATCAGAAGGTAAAAAAAGGAAAGATATTACTATTTCTTTCATGTTAATGGAATCTCATAGTTGTTTAATTCTTATTTAATGAACGCTAGTTTACTTTTTTTAAAACTTATTTTGCCTTTGAGGGTTGTTAAAAGTGTATCACTTTTGAAAAGTATCATTCGACAAGAAGAATAAGATGTAATAATTAAAATGAAATGTTATACAATTTGATTAATTTAGGGCAATTAAAATTATACAACTTTTGAAAGATGTAATTGAATGAGATGAATACGGCGTAATAATTTAAATGAAATGTTATACAATTAGATTAATTTAGGGCAATTAAAATTATGCAACTTTTGAAATATATAATTGAATGAGACGAATACGACGTAATAATTTAAATTAAATGTTATACAATTCGAATAATTTAGGGCTATTCAAATAATACAACTTTTGAAAGATGTAATTGAAGGAGATGAATAAGACGAAATAATTAAAATGAAATGTTACACAATTGGATTAATTTAGGGCTATTAAAATTATACAACTTTTGAAAGATATAATTGAATGAGATGAATACGACTTAACAATTTAAATGAATTTTTACACAATTTGATTCATTTAGGATTGTTAAAATCATACAATTTTTGAAAGATATAATTGAATGAGATGAATATGATCTAACATTTTAAATTAAATGTTACACTATTTGATAAATTTAGGGCTGTTAAAATCATAAAATTTTTGAAATGTATCATTAGATGAGATGAATATGATTTAACATTTTAAATGAAATGCTACACTATTTGGTTAATTTAGGACTGTTAAAATCATACAATTTTTGAAATGTATCATTGGATGAGATGAATATGATTAACTGTTATACTAATTGATTGATTTAGGGCTGTTAAAATCATACCAATGTGAAAACATATTATTGAACATTTAAAATAAAATTTTATCATTTGATTACTTTAGGGCTGTTAAATTCATACAACTTTTGAAACATATCATAGAGTGAGATGAATACGTTTTAATAAATTGGTACTTAATCAAGTCCTCAATGAGTAAAGTAAAATAAAATATAGTAATAATAATAATAATAATAATAATAATAATAATAATGAACTTAAAAAAGAGAAAGGATAGCTAAAGACATTAGGAGTCGTTAAAATCCGTGTTTTATATTTCTGAGATCATCTCTACTGGGCGCATTACACTTTACAAACTTCTGTATGGGATTTGATGGTTCCTTTTCATCACACTATACTTAATGCTTTAAATATCTATATTAAGATTGATAGATATTTAAAGAAAGAAGAAATCTCTATGCAGTTGACCCCTTCCGTGTTTAAAAGTTATTCATTTTAAAAATCTATGAGTATGTGTTAATGAACTTGCAGAATGATTGATTAGACTATCAAAGCAAGAAATAGTTAAATCTATTTTAAGCCAAAATGTGCTTCAAGTAAAAAAAAAAACGAAAGATAGCGTTTAGCAATTTTCTTGCATAAAATTCTTTATAAAAATATATTTTAAATATAAAAGAAGCCTGAGACCTTTCCTTGAAGGTATTATAAATCCACGTTCCCTTTTATTCTAAAAATCCAGCTCCGGTTAATCTTATATCAAGTTTGAAATGAAAAGTAAATTTATATTAATATTTCAAAATAATGGAAAAGAAAAAGACATTTAATAAGCTTGAAAATATTTTGGTGTTTTAGACCTGTTTTATTGTAAATCAAATCAGGCCTATAGCTTGACCAAAATGCTAACTTAGGGATCAAAATCCTCTTACTTTTATTAAGAGACTAAGATCCATTAAATATTAATGAAGACCCATTTAATTTCATTAAGAGACCAAGATCCATTTAATTTTATTAAGAGACTACAAGCTATTCAATTTATTAAGAGACCAAGAACCAAGAGAAAATAAATTTTTAATTATCATAAAATCATGATAACTGCATTCTTTTTCTGAAGAGAAAAAGCAAATTTTTTTTGTTGCATATCTGCTTTATTTAGACTTATATGGAATACTACACTTCCTTAAAGAACGTCTTTTCTTTTACGAAATATTCTTTAATAGTATTTCTTTCACACGTGTAGAGATGTAAGAGTAGATGTTCTACTTTATGAAAGAAAGGAGACACGCGATGAGTGACCTTATTTCACACCCCTAGGGAATCAAGAAAGAAAGTGTAACAGACACGGACATTCCCCCCACTGAACTACTGAAATTCATTTTCAACACTACATCTACTAGAGAATTTTGAAACATATATTATAAAACAGTATTTTTATTAATGTTCCATTCAATACTATTTAAATTGAAAATAAGTGTATTATTGTTTTAATATTAAGTTGGTGAGCTTTTTATTTTAGACACAGCTCAAAATGCATGCTTATTACAATGGAAAAAGCTTAAAATGTATGTTTACAACAATGGAACAGCTTAAAATACATGTTTACAACAATGGACTCAGGTCAAAATGCATGTTTACTACAATGGAAACAGCTTAAAATGCATGTTTATAACATAAGGAACAGCTTAAAATACATGTTTACAACAATGGACTCAGCTCAAATTGCATGTTTACTACAATGGAAACAGCTTAAAATGGATGTTTACAACAATGGGAACAGCTTAAAATGAATGCATGTTTACTGCAATGGACACAGCTAAAAATGCATGTTTAGGACAATGAACGCAGCTCAAAATGTTTGTTTACCACATTGGGAACAGCTTCAAATGCATGTTTACTACAATGGAAACAGCTCGAAATACATGTTTAAAACAATGGAAACAGTTTAAAATGCATGTTTACAGCAATGGGAACAGCTTAAAATACACGTTTACTGCAATGGACACAGCTAAAAATGCATTTTTGCTGCAATGGGAGCAGCTTAAAATGATTGTTTAACAACAATGGAAACAGCTCAAAATGCATATTTACTACTATTGGAACGGCTTAAAATGCATGTTTACAACAATGGATACAGCTAAAAATGCATGTTTAGGACAATGAACACAGCTCAAAATGCATGGGTACAACAATGGACACAGCTCAAAATGCTTGCTTACGATAATGAACACAGCTCAAAAAGCATGTTTACAAAAATGGACACTGCTTAAAATACATGTTTAAGAAAATGAGCACAGCTGAAATGCGCATTTAAGATAATAGTCCTTACATTGTATTCCATTTTCAAACTTCTTTTATGAATATCAATCAGTTTTCAAATAATTAACTAAGGAATCCAAACAAACTCGCAATCTAATATAGTCCATTTACATCAACCATTTTAAGAATCATTAAAAGACAACAGTTGCTTTTACAAGGTTGTTACGGGTTCTATAAATTTTAAATATTTGTAGTATATTTATCTTGTTGGGATTTTGAGTTTTAAGACTAAATTTAGCCTTCAAAGTTCTAAATACGACGATATCGCTTGAAAAGTCACAATTTTTGGAGTTTTTTTGTCTTGATTTCCTTTCCCATTATTTATAATAGTTTCTGTGAACCTTACATGATTTTCATAAAATAGGGGAATCATCAGCTCATTAAAGAAATGTTCTATGAACAGGTTTATTATAATTTGCACGATTCTCATTTCTTTAACACTGCAACCAATATGATAAAAATTTCTTATTGAAAAACACAAGTATTGTAAAGAATGTTTAAATAAGACATAAACTAAGGGTTAGAAACATACACATACTTTATTCTACAAGTGATTTAGAGCGGAAAAAAGCGTTGCAGTGAAGATTCCAAAGAATTTCAAGATAGCTGCTTCCAGTATTCAGGAATGGTTACAAATTAAAAAAAAATTTCTAGATACATCAATTCAGAAAGAAGAACGTAGCTAACGAAGCAACTTTACCACATTATTAAAAACCACTAGTCTGTAGAAGTAAATTAAAGATCCTCGACATATTATCTGCTAGAAGATATTAGATAAGTTATCTTAAAAATCCTATTTTCGCCAAGAGAAGAAACCAGTCTCCAGAGATTTTCCGAAATCGAAGAAATATGAGTTGTTATAGTAGTTTGTGATACCATTGAAGTATTAATTTTTTAGTAAAGGCTACTGAAGAAGTCATTAGCATCATCTTCTGCCATACGGCTAGTTAGTAAAAATAAGGGGCATTGAGATTGGTTGGATAAGTTTTTGCATTTTTGATGTTGTTTTATTTTGTTGTAAAAAGGAAAACAAATTTATGGTTGTGTTTTTATGACCATTAAGATCAGATCTACAGTTTTCATTGCGTGAATACTTTCCTTCTTCTGTAAAACCATTAATAAGATAAATGTAGACAGTTTCCAAAGAAATGAAAGCAGTTTTGCTGCGCATTTGGCTTTGTTACCATTAAAGCAGGTATGCTGTACAAGATAATTTTTAAAGATGACCCAGCTGATCGTTAAAAATGACTAGTTATTAATAAAGTGAAATTAGTTTAGCTTTTTTCAATTCATGAATAAAATTGAGTTATGATGATTGATAGCGATTAATTTACTCTTTTTTTTGAAATTTTATTCCGTATGAAGAGCGAATATTCTGCTATTTATAAATAATTCTTTCTAGGATTTCTTTACGTGCATTATTGAGTAACAAATTTTACAAAATATTATGCTTAAAATTAAAAAATCAACAAATATTTTTATTTTTTAACAATACATTACTTTTGCAAAATTACATCCTAGAAGCATCTTTGAGAAAAGATGGACATTGACAGTTCAAAATAAGTTTTCATTAATTTTTTTTTTGAAACTTTAAATGTGTAAACTGCTTCGAAGTTTGAACCTAGAACATCCCCCCCTTCTCTGAGGCATCTTACAATCTTGCTCTCCTTTTTGTTTAAAAAGACCTTAGAAACTATCGTTAGCGTTTTTTATAACCGTATTTTAAATTAACCTTATTTTAAATAAATCTTATTTTAAATTGATCATATTTTAATTAACCTTATTTTAAAATAACCACTTTTCTTTATGTTGAGTCATCTTATTCATGTTCGTGAAGTTTAAGGGAATCTAATTTCACGATAGCGTGATTTAATTTCCCTCCGTTTTAAGGTTCCAGCAAATTCAAACTATACTATAGTTCACTACTATCCAACATTTTCATCAGTGGTTATCTGATCAAACCAATAAAAATCTTAAATCTTTTTTTTATACAAACTAACTATTACTTTAAACATTCTCTTTCGTTTCTTGAGTTAAAGTTATCGATAAATATTATTATTAAGCAGGAAGTCTGTAGATTTATTTGTAGCCCGGAAATAAGCTTTTGCTCAGCACAAAAGCACTTAGAACCATTATACTTTTCCGTTTGCTTATAAAGCAACAGCATTCTTGCGTGCATTAATATTCCTCTTCTTCAAAATCTCAGGAAAAGAAAATACTAGTCATTAAATCTCTATCCAGGTGCATTCATTGGCGATGAACTAGAAGTACTTAAGTTTGAAATTTTGCCAAAACACGAATACACCTTGCACGCAATAACCCTTATAAGATGATGATAAGCAATAGGAAAAGGCTCAGTTAGCTTACTGAATACATTATTTGCAAATAAATTTTAATTACTTTTGCTATGTTTATGAAAGAGCGAGACGAACAAATGAAGTCAATATTTTTTTTTTCTCATTTAAAAATGTTTTTCGTGATATTATGAAATTAGTTTTATTATGAACTACCTTAATGAGCATTTGTAAAGTGCTCGAAACAAAAAACAAACCATCCCGAGTTACTTTTGATCTAATGATTGAATCTTCACTTTCTAGGATTTAATCTTAATGGTTTGAAGATTGAACTCAAATATGCTAATTAATTAGTGCAGGTGATATTTTAAGCAACGAAATCAGACACAAAAACGCTTTTTTTCATACATACCTGAACACATCTTTTCTTACGACCAATTCGGACTTCTGACCCCCAAATATAGGGGTTAGCCGCAATCTGGGAAATATGGTTCTAACAGTCTGGTCAGGAGAGCGATCTAAAGTTTTAACTCCTAAATGTTAATTTTACTTTTTGCATATTTTACCATATCTCAAGAATTTTTTAAGCAAATTCAAGAAATTTTGCACACAATTATGAAATTCGCTCATCCAAAGTTTTTGCGAAAAAAAAAATTTAGTAAATACTTTTTATTTCTTATTATTTTCTCTAATAATAGTTGAAAAAATTTTGAATTTTAAGGTATAAAATTTGTGCATAATTTTAAAGTGACGAAATGCGAAATTTGAATGCAATTGGTCAACTAGTTCCTGAGAAATCGAATTTTAAATATGTCATAATTCTTATGATAAGTTTTAATGATATTGTAAGGCATTAATATAATTAATGCCTAGCAATAATCATTCGGACACCAAACTGTGAGAGTACAAGGAATGAAGACAGGCTAAAGAAAGCATTCTATTATGGCGTATGATTCCCTACAATGCCGATGTCATTTTTAATAAATCTTGCATAATGGTGCAAAAAGAACTTTGTGCAAAACCCCTTATGAATTTGAGCTTTCTTTTAAAATGTGCAAAAACTACTTAGAAAATTGCTTGAAACTCTTTAAATTCTTAAGATAATTTGAATCATAATTTTTTCATTAGTTGCCAAATGCGATTCACTTCAAAATTATAAAGAAGATTTTTTATTTTTTTCTCACGCATGCGCAGTATTACTCTAAACACTATTATTTTGCGTAGTTCTTAACGAATTTTTTAGAAACGAAGTTTCAAAACAAAAATTTTGTAATTAATTTTTAATTGCTCACAAAATTTTGTGTAATTTTATTGAATATTTAGTTATAGCAAATTAGTTATTTATAGCAATTTAGTTTTGGCAAAGTTATAGCAAAAAATAAAAATAAAAATAACGTAAGACAAAAAAAATTAGGTTTTTATAAGAATGTCCATACCCTCATAAATATTCCATCTTGGCTTGAAAAATTTCATACAGTTATTGAAAATACAACCAAAGTAATCGATATAAGTTACAAGCTTATTGCTTGATTTTCAGGCATAGGGTGTTCAAAAATATTTGCTTTCTTTCGTAATTTATTGTCAGTCCCTAAACCTTAGAAACTTTTAAACCTTATTGCTGAGTATGAAAAATCGCATGAACTAATTACATCTAAAGTAGTAAAATAATTCTCGAAATATTTCTTGAAAAATTTAAAAAAAAAGTCTTCTGCTAAAATGTGCCCTGTTAAATTAATAAAAACGTGTATTTTCCATTATTGCAGGGCAGTGTATCTTAATTGGTATTTATTATTTATAACAATATCATAACTGAATTATTATACTTTGAAGCTTGGCGTAATAATTGATGCAACTGAATTATAAAATTAAAAAAAAGTAAATACATGGAAAAAAAGTTCACGTCAGATTAAAACACTATATGGTGTACAGTCCGCAAAAAAAAAAAAGATATCACCCTGAATAACTTTCGTTCTAATGATCCGATTTTCACGAACTAAGTGTCAATCTTAATGGTTCCTGGGGGTGACCTCAAATATGCTAATTAATTAGTGCTAACTATTAATTAAGTTACGAAATCAGACACAAAAACGTACTTTCTCTGAATAAACATATATTTTTTTTTACATATTTGGAATCTAGACACTTGAATTAGGGGGGGTAGACAAAATTTTAAAACAAATGGGTCGTAAATTGGGTTGCAATAAAGGTTTATATATTTGGCGATAGTCCAGAAAACCGCCAAAAAAA
>NC_092209.1:55557506-55643440 GCF_043381705.1 Parasteatoda tepidariorum | reverse complement strand
AAAAAATATATGTTTATTCAGAGAAAGTACGTTATTGTGTCTGATTTCGTAACTTAATTAATAGTTAGCACTAATTAATTAGCATATTTGAGGTCACCCCCAAGAACCATTAAGATTAACACTTAGTTCGTGAAAATCCGATCATTAGATCGAAAGTTATTCAGGGTGATATCTTTTTTTTTTTGCGGACTGTACATACTTCTAGTTAAAAAAAACAAAAATATATGGTATTTAAATCAGTCATTTGGTAATATTTCCGTCCATAGAGTAAATATTTACTGCAAATTTTGATTTTTAAAAATTATGGTTCTAATTACCACACATTTAATAAAAAATACAAAACTGAAAAGAAAATAATTTAATCAAATAAATGGTTTTTAATGCCAAGCTCTAAGGTATCATTATAAAATTTCCAAACTTTACCGCATTTATCAAATTTTATCACATATTATTAAACGTTAGTTTATTGTTAATTTTACCAAAATCATTACGGCTTCGGTAAAAATTAATGATCTTTTTGGTGTTTCCATAGAGCCAGAAGCACGATAAATTTTACCATATTCTTGTAGTTTTGATCGTATTTTTTTCTCAGTGTATAATTTTTAAAGTTATTTTATTAAATTTTTTTAATAAAAAAATAGCATTTTTATTTAGCACTTTTCCGAGAGTTATACTTTTTAATAATTAAAAAATTCCTCCTTTTTTTACACCGTTGAAACTAATTTTTAATACACCGTTAAAACCTATTACTTATTTTTACACGTAAAATTCAATCTCTAATTAAAAAAATAACAGTTATTGTACTTTATTCTGGTACTTTTAATCATAATTTTTTTCTCTGTGCGTAACTTTAAAAGCTGTTTTATTATGTAATTTTTCTTTTATAAAAAATTAAAATTTTTATTTGGAAATTTTTAGAAGGTTACATTCCATTATAAAAATTAATAAGTTTGTTCTTTTGCTCAGCGTTAAAAGTGTTATTACTTATTTTTACACCTAAAGTTCTATCACTAAAGAAAAAGAACAGCATCTGTCGGAAACAATATCATGAGTTATTACTAATTTCCGCGTTATCAACCAGGCGCGATCCATTATTATAATGTAGACAGAATGTTTTCATTCGATACTCGGCTTCGAAATGTAAGTTTTGTTTCAGCCAAAATCATGCAACTAATGCCTCGAAAACCGCCAAATATAGAAACAATAGGTTGATGACCGTGAACTACTACATTTTTGGTCAATAACACTAAATTCTTTTTTTGTAGACAAATTTCCATAAAAGTGGGCTTTATTTCTTGGAATTATCGTTTGAAAATAGAAAGTGAGGTAAAAGGGGAGTAAATATGCTTTTAAAAAGAATTAGCTGATTAAGAATTTCTTGGTAACGGAGAAAAGCAAAGCACCTGTCATTTTGATCTCTTTGCTAATTTTTTTTTTATCTGGTAATGACTGTTGAATATGGCCTCACGGAGAGAATAATAATGAAGCGTCTCGGGTACTAGACAAGAGTTTTTTTTTTTTGGTTGTTAGTTATAGTTTCTTGACTGATGTTATTAATCTAAAGGTTAAGGAACTCGTTTTAAAGGTTACAAAATCGAACTTAATGATTCCTAATTTCATTGATAGTTTTTTTTTAGAAAAATTTTTATGCTTTAATTTTCTAACTTATAAAGACGTGATAGAAGTATGTTTTCATTATTCTTAAATTCATATTAATGTGAGATTTTTTTTTGTTGATGAAAAAATATTGATCTAATTTATTGGTTGTAAATTAAGAAAATTCACTACAAACAAAATTTATAGAAAATTAATAAGTAAACATACTGGTTTGATATGATGTATTATGTGATTGTGATACGTTTTATTTTAGTTTTCAGTAAATTAATAAAAACGTAAGACATTTTTTGTTAAAATTATCAGATATATTTTATTTGTACTCAAATAAAAAAAATTTACAATAAATAATATTAAATAAAATTTAATTTACTGTTTCCATGTGATAAGAAATAATGAATATTTGTGAAATGTTTTTATTTCTTTTTAATAAATAGTCATATTCATAATAATGTGATGCATTTTTTTCAAATAAAAAAACTGCTATATTTTAATTGTTGTTTATTGAGCAAAGGACGCACCGAACGAAAGCATTTTTTCAACAAAAAAAAAAGTGAGTAGAGTCGTGGTGGCTCAGGGGATAGAGCGTTCGTCTTTCAACTAGGTGAACCGTGTTCGAATCCCAACGAAGGTTGGTCATTACGAATTCCGCATGCGACTCTCACCGACCACAGTGCAAACATCCTCACTGGTAGACAGATCATGAGTTAGAGTGCCCTTTCCGTCAGGCTAACCATGGGAGGTTTTCGTGGTTTTCCTCTCCGTGTAACACAAATGTGGGTTAGTTTAATCTAAAAGTCCTCCACGAAAGCATATTTCTTCTAATACTTGATGCAGAAGTCCCTCTGTCTTCTGGATTGGGTTCAAAATTACAAGGCTTCGGAGTTGAATATTAGTAGCCGGAAACCCGAAATTTGGTCTGTTGTTCAAGAATGGTTATAAAATAAAAGTAAGTACGAAAAAGTAACATTGTGAATAGTAAAAAAGTATATATATTTGTACATAGTGTACAATTATACTATGTACAATTATTTATAATAAAGAATAACATTAATTATAAAAGTAATAAAATAAAAGAACCGTTGCGCTTTATTTATAGTAATTGAGATAATTGAGTAATTATTTGGCGGAAAAGTAAATAAACATGAATCAGAAATAAAAGGAATTGCAACAAAGTAAATGAATTTATAATAAATTTACCAGTAATTCTTAGTAATTTCTACAGATAATCAAGGGAAAATTGTTATAATTTTGTTTACATTTAAGTTTATCGTATAAGGTAATTGGGTAGATAAGAAAACTGACTGTAATTTTTTTATTGCAAAAAAGGTAGATGAGTAATTGTTTAGCATAGAATGAAGTAAACAAATATCAACATAAACGCAAACGGAATTTAATAAAATCGTACATTTTTATATTATTATAAATTGCAATTCATCTGGAAGTAAGCTAATAAAAATCAACCTGCCGAGCTAGATAAAATTAGTTTTACCATTTTGTTCACACTTCAGTTTATTTACTGGAATCATTATAATAGGATTTTATTAATTGTGAGTAATATTGAGTAATTATTTAGCACAAAAATGAAAAAATAAATTGCTGGAATTAAAGTGACTAGTACATTCAAAAGCCCTTTCCCTAATAAGACGATAAAAAATTTCAACATCACATACATAAAAATTACAACGGACATACATACAACGAAATTCTAATTCTATATCGTGAAAAAAAAATGCTGGTAAAATTGCTGTAATGCATTGTTATGACATTTCCGTTATAAGAACATAATTCTGGATTATAGAATCAAATATACTATATTTAGACCATTCATTTGCTAATGCTTCTGCTCATATGGTTAATGGTTTACCGGAAATTCTGGTTTTTAAAAGTATAGCTCTTGTTAACACATATTAAGTATTAAAAGTACAAAATTGAGAAGTAAATTTAACCGAATAAATTATTTTTAAGCCATATCATGATAAAATTACTAAATTTTACCACATTTGCCAAGTTTTATCACCCATTATAAAACTATTTGTTATTGTAAATTTTACCAAAATCATGAAAGCGCTTCGGTAAATATTACCAAGCTTTTTGGTGTTCCCAAACTGCCATAAACACGATAAAGTTTACCATAATCTGATAGTTTTGACCATACTTTTTTCAGGGTACATTCTATTCTATATATTCCATTTTCATACATAATTCAATAAGGACAGCTGTTAATATGTAATTTTAGATGATTTGTAAAAATGAAAACAAAAAAGTGTACAAATAAGGTTTCAGACTATTATTTGTGTGTAGAACTAGTAAAAATGCTATCGAAATCTGTTAAATTGCAGTTGATGTAGGCTCATGTAATAAAAATTAAAACATACATAATTGGAGAATGAAATTTGCATGTGTTTCAAGCAATCGTCTTTCAACTCCGCTCCGTTACCTCCTGCAATCAAACCTGTCTTATTGTTGTTCAGTACGTCCTTTTTCCTGTACTGCCATTTGTCACATTTTGATATCGTTTTTGCTTTTTGCCTGCTTAAATATTTATTTCTAAATCTCAATGAGAGTAATTTTTGGGTTTGAGTTTTGATGAAGATACTAAAAATATGTATGAAGGGTGATCTTTATTGAACACCTTGTATATCCTATAAATATTTTATCGCTTAGTTAAGGTACCAGTACATCACCATACTTCTATAAAATCATCAAAGTAATAGTAAACATGATGTACTTCAAATATTACATTAAATTTTGAATATAATCCATATTTCTATAAAAAATATAAATAGTTTTTGTTGATATATCAAAAAGACTTTTCTTGTAAGGAAAAGGATGTTGATTTCAGATTTGCTACGTAATTTCAATGAAATATCTTTCAAGGTTTATAAGATAGCATTTATTTTTTTTCGAAATATTCCATGGCAAAAGATATACTAATGTGTTTTTCATAGGAAATCGATAAGGACTTTCCAATCCCAAATTAAGGTTTTATTGATTTTTTTCTATGAAATTGGTTTATTAAAATTTTAAAAACAAACACATGTTTGATATTTACTACTATA
Source organism: Parasteatoda tepidariorum (assembly GCF_043381705.1). NCBI lineage: Eukaryota > Metazoa > Arthropoda > Arachnida > Araneae > Theridiidae > Parasteatoda > Parasteatoda tepidariorum. The sequence goes on along the minus strand of NC_092209.1, from coordinate 55,638,764 downwards.
TTTTTGAAAAACACTAATATTCTAATCATTTTTTTCAAAGTATGGATCAGTTATATAAAAAGCATGAAAATATTAATGAATTGCAATACAATGAGAGACCCACAGAAGAGGATTTGTATTCTTTTAATGCCATATAAATAACAAAAACTATTCAAGCACACCATGAAATATGATTCAATAGAGGATACGACACCAACCAACCAACAATGAGAGACACCCAAGACAACTTTTGACTTAGTGGTCGGTTTTTTATGTACTAAAATGGTGTTTTGATAATTTAATCTTGCATACTAAAATGCATATTTAATGACTCAGATAAATATCACTTTCTAATATTCCTTTTTTAAGTGTTGTAAGTGCAAAAAACAAGAAAGGATTAAATGGTAGTGGATAGATTAAATAGGAGACACCTAAAATAACTTTTGACTTAGTGAGTGGGTTTTTATGTACTAAAATACAATCTTGATAATTTAATTTTTCATACTAAAATGCATATTTAGTAAATGCATATATATATATANTTAATTGAAGATTTAATACGACAAACTGCTATAATTTTGCTACTACTAAGAAGTTTTTTTCTCAATGGCCGTACAAGTTTGCAGCTATATATATATATATATATTCTAAATGCAGATAAATATCACTTTCTAATACTCCTATTTTAAGTGTTGTCAGTTCAAAAAACAAGAAAGGATTAAATGACAGTGGTAGCGCAATGAGAGGTAATCTGAATAACTTCTTAACTGGTGATCGGATTTTTGTCACTAAAATGCTATTTCATGGTTTTACATTGTATAATAAAATTCAATTTTACTTATTTTAATAGATACTACCTTTTAAACCATATTTTTTTAAGTATTGATTGATGATTAACGATAGTGATGCAATAAGCTAAGAACCCTGAATAACTTTTAAAGTAATGATCAGATTTTTATGTACTAATACATAATTTTAATATCTATGTAATTTACGATATGCTAAGAAACTAGTACAAATAATAATTTAAACAGCAATCAGGTGCAAAAGTTTACTTTCTCTGAATAAACATACCATGGATTTATAGGTACATATTACAGGTAGTCAAAATTTCGTTATAAGGAGTGTCCCGTAATCACCACTTTTAAAATGTATTTTTAAAACCATCATCCAAGAACGAATTTAAAACAATTTGCATTTATAAAGGGATGTAACTGAATGCTTAATTTCAGAATAAAACAAAACAATAATTCTATCGAAAAATAACGAATTACTACTGAAAAAGGTGTGCAATGCCTTTTTAGTATTGATTTGTTGTTAGTGGTGTACTTTAAAACCTGTTTAGCTGTCTGATTAAATTAGAGGTGTCTCTAACAATCGTGTTCCATATCTATTCTGTTTTTAAGCCATAAAGCAGGTTTTGATAAATGTTTGATGCAGGATATGAATGTTTTTTTACTTAATTTTTGATAAAAATTCCAAAATTATATTTTACGGGTGGTCATAATAAAACATCCCGTATGAAATAAGTATTCTATAAATTTATCATGAGAGCTCTTCGCATTTAAAAAAAGCAAGCTTGAAATATATTTTCTTCACATTGAAAACAAAATAAAGAATTTTTTTTTGTTTAGATGAGTTTCTTGGAAAATCAGAAAAATATAAAAGCTACATTTTTAAATACTTAAGAAAATCGTAAGATTGTTTAAAGTAATTTGTTTTATTTTATAATATAATCAATCGGAAATAATTGTCTAATGTCTTGAAATTGTAGAATTAATTTTTTTCATAAAACAAACAATAGAATAGAGTCACTCATTGTCTGGCGGAGGGAATTATCATCGCCAAAAATACCACCGTTTACGAATTCTAGTTAAGTTGCTCGTGTGACAAGTCTCCCTAGGTAACGGTATACAGGCTATTCTGTAATAAAAGGACTTACATATTTTTTTAAGCCTCGTCAAAAATCAAATCAAAAACACATTCATATTAAGATTCGAAAATTAATATTTAAGCGATGAAAAATAAATATATTTAAAAATTGTAAGCGTAGAGAGAAACACCGGTTAAAGTGCTTTAAAACCAGTTTGCTTGACTGATAAATCTTAGAGGTGTTCCTTAAAAGCACCTTTAAGATCCTCTCTTTTCAACCAAAACGAGCTTTTGTGCTATTACCCTCGTTTTTTTCAGCTGTTATTCGGCAGATTTCAATGGATTTTTTTTGTTTCTCCCTCCCCCTCAATATTAACTAGTGATGTGTATATTTTTTTAATTCAGTTTTGAAAATAATTCAAAAATGACATTAAGTGTCATTCCAATCAAGTCACTCTGATTATGATCTGCATAATTTAAAAAAGAGACCGGTCAAAAGTTTGGGCTCTTTATTTATTTATTAATTTTTTTTTTTGCGTTCTACTCACAATTCCTAAATTAAGAGCTATAATCAAAAACCTGGTTTTAAAATTATTTTAGCTGATGGTAATTTTTAGTAAGAGTCGTTTTCTTTAATTATTTATTAATATTCTGCAAAGAAATTGTGATTGTTAATTTCAAACGACAAAAGAAGAAACAATTGTTATTCCCATTTTTTTTACACTGCACAACTGTTTGTAATAAAAATCAAAATTGAATTAATACAGAATTAATACAATATAAACAAAACCTGCATTAGTGTTTCTATTTTAGTTAACCGTTTCTCTCAAACAAATCTTCACCTTTCGAAAAGTCAGATTTTTGGCAGAAATATCACCCAGACAAGTCTAACTACAAAGTCAAGGTAATTTAAGAATTTTTCATGTTTCTTTTATCCAAAATCTTGGTAAAGATTACTGCAATTTGTTGAAACAAAAAGGAAAGAGGCGTGATAAATTTTCCCTACCCAACAATTTCGGTAGGGACTCTGGGGAAAAACAGGCATCATTACTGCTGTTAATCATCTTGTCGTATCATTTCTAAAGAATTTGAATATTTGCCGAGTAATACATATGTTTCTTGACTAATGGAAAATTGGAAACACTGCTGGGTGTATTGTTAATAACGAATCATTATTCACTCATTTTGTGTTAAAAATAATGGGTAATGGGTATTTTTGGATCTAGACGAATAGCCATTAAAGGTTAAAAGCTATTTTGTCTACCCAGCTGTACGTTGTTATTTCCAGAATGTTGCTTATAAATCAAGGCACTATAAATAAGTGATTAAATTTTTTTTTAAACTTTCAAACGCTATCTCTGCAAATATTATACTTTTTATAACACAAAGAACGACAAGTTTAAATTAAATTTGGTAAAGAAAAATAATTCAGAAATCTTTAGATTTTAAATATTTTCCTCTAATGCAGGCATAATGTGGTACACTTTCGTCTTTCGTATAATTGATGATTATTTTATTATAATATTTAAGCAAAGGAATGTCACAATGTACTTTAAATAGGTTGACAGAGAATGATAGTCATATGATATTCTGTTTCAGAGATGATTCGTGTTATAGACATATCAAAAGTAAAATGTTAAGTGATAAGGTGTTATTTTCTAAACACCCAAGGAATAAAATAATTTTAGAATTATATTTAAGAATGATAGTGCTTGGATACCCTGTAACAAAAATGGTTCATGTTAGAGCCGTAGTAAAAGTAAAATGTTAGATGATAAGTTGTTATTTTCTAAAAAAAAAATTGAAGAATAAAATAATTTTAGAATTACTTTTAAGAATGGTAGTGTTAGGATATCCTGGAACAAAAATGGTTCGTATTATAGCCATAGTAGTAAAAGTAAAAAGTTAGGCGATAAGTTGTAGTTTTGTAAACAACCAAACAATAAAATAATTTTCGAATTAAATTTGAGAAGGATAGAGCTTGAATATCCTGTTACAAAAGGATTCATGTAACAGACGTAGTAAAAGTAAAATGTTATTTCTTAAAAAAACAAACAATAAAATAATTTTAGAATTACATTTGAGAATGATAGAGCTTGAATATCTCGATACAAAATGATTCATGTAGTAGACGTAGTAAAAGTAAAATGTTATTTCTTAAACAGCTAAACAATAAAATAATTTTAGAATTACATTTGAGAATGATAGAGCTTGAATATCCTGATACAAAATGATTCATGTAATAGACATACTAAAAGTAAAATGTTATTTCTTAAACAACCGAGCAATAAAATAATTTTAAAATTATGTTTTATGCTAATACTGCAATTACATTTTTATGAAATCAAAATGGCTGAGTGTTTTAAACTATTTTTACATGTCTTTACATAATTTCAGATTTATGTAATCTTTTTAAAAATCAAACTGCATCAATAAATGGAATAAAAAATGATGTTTTTTTGCTGCAATATTATTTTACTATAAATTGAGTATGTTTGTGTCATTTGATATGCGTCATTTTTCTTAAGACGTGAATGAGAAAAATTAAAATGATTTGAAATATATCTACCTATCGTGTTCCCTAAGTCTAAATTTTAGAGCGTCTAGTCTAATTTAAACTTAAGGAACACGATAGATATATCTGCTATCGAGAGTATGAGAAATCATCAACTGCTGAACATTTCTGGAATCTTTGGCATTTAATTCAATCTCAAAATTATTTCTACCCCGGTCGAATCAGCTCATCTTGATACACTAGAATCCTGTTTTATTCATATGAATGGTGATTCCCATCTTAACAACATTAGTTTGAGTTCCATCCACTTGATCCTCCAACACTTGCTCTGGAGTTCCTTTGCCTTCAGGATTGGGTTCAAAATTACAAGGCTACGAAGTTGAACATTGGTAGTCGTAAACTCAAAATTGGGTTGGCTGTTTAACGACGGTTTCAAAATAAGATCAAGCACATTCCCATATCTCTTCATATAAATAGTGCAAAAACAGAGAAAAAACCAACAATAAATTTGATCTCTTTCTCTACTCTTCCCCAATCCCAGTAGCGGCTGAGAGGAGAGAAGGGTGAAACCCCGATTCAAAAATCTCTGCTATTGTGTCCCTAAATGTTGCTTTTTCCATTATATGCAAGGACTGCACAAAACTTTGAGGGAGCAGTTTATATTATGTCTATTGAAACTAGCCTTCTTACCCTGTGTATTTATTCTTTGACGCTGCAGAGATTTTGATGGAACGAGGAGTAGGTTCTTTTACTAAATTTATGAGGGCTAATTTGAAAAACTGAATCGATTCTTTTAAAAGTAAAACTCTTGGCCCACTCTGAAAATAATGTTGTCGCAAGGGAATGAAAAAGGGAACAAACAATCAAAATAGAAGTGCGGCTGATACCAATACTACTATCATTTATCGATAACATATTAAAACATTCTCCGTTTGTGTTTCTGACCCCGGAAATCAGTGTATTTGTTCGAGCATGGCGCTCTCGGTTTCGGTCATGGTTACCTGATCCTTCCCAGTTCGCGTGCCATATCTTATTAAAAAATATTTCTCTTTTTTATCTGTCACATAGTTTAACTAGTACAAGCAAGTGATAAAATCGCCCACCTTGAATTTGCAAAGCCGGCACTTATTCGTTTCTTGACTTCGTCGTTCGCAAAAAAGGGTGGAGTTCTAAAAGCAACGTAAAAATTATTTCTGTACACGTTTTGGCATCAACCGCTATTCATTATTCAAACTTTGGGATAAATGAGCCTTCATTGTTTCTAGATTTGGTTAGGTTTATTCAGATTAGCTGCTATGGAAATCATGCTCTAGGTCTAGTTTAATGATTTAAGCACGCCAAGGTCGAGGTTTTTTGGAATTTAATATTCCAATAATCGTTACTGTGTACTTAGTTTTTTCTGTTAAAAGAACATTTATCGGCAATAACTGCTGCTTACCATTTATTGTGATGTAAAAGTAGAATTTTGGAAAGTGGACGATAAAAGAAGGGCTGCTCGTAATTTCTTTTATGGTCTGTAATTTAATAAAGCTTGCTAAAGGTCTTTGAAAATTATAATAATTCTTTTGAAGAAGGTATAATTTTACTTTCGATTGCAGTGAAGAGAAGCAAGTTAATTTTGTTGGAGCTAAAATTACGCTTATGTTTCTTTTCTGATAATGATTTGAACTGAAGTATTCAGAAGATCATCCACATAATGATTGAATTTACAGAAAATAGGAGTTACAAATAAAAATTTAAACGAAAATAACAAGTAATAATTATTGCTGTTTTTTTTCTGATATTGTTTTGAGCTAAAACATTCAGGGAATCATGCGCAAAATGAATAAACTTACGAAGAGTACAAACAACAAAGAAAAATTTAAAAGAAAATAACAAGTTAAAATTATTTCTGTTATTTTTCCGATAATGTTTTGAGCTAAAATATTCAGGGGGTCATGCACAAAATGAATAAATTTATGAAGAGTACAAACAACAAAGAAAAATTTAAAAGAAAATAACAAGCTAAAGTTATTTCTGTTTTTTTTCCGATAATGTTTTGAGCTAAAATATTCAGGGGATCATGCACAAAATGAATAAATTTATGAAGAGTACAAACAACAAAAAAAAATTTAAAAGAAAATAACAAGCTAAAATTATTTCTGTGTTTTTTCTGATAATGTTTTGAGCTAAAATATTCAGGGGATCATGCACAAATGAATAAATTTATGAAGAGTACAAGTAACAAAGAAAAATTTAAAAGAAATAACAAGATAAAATTATTTATGTTTTTCTTTCTGATAATATTTTGAGCTAAAATATTCAGGAGATCATGCACAAAATGAATAAATTTATGAAGAGTACAAACAGCAAAGAAAAATTTAAAAGAAAAAAGTACATACAAAAAAAGTAAGATTCGATTGAAGTGAAATGAGGTAGGTAGGTACTTTATTTACGTCACATTAGGGCTGAACAATGGGCTATTGGCGATGGTCTAGGAAAAATCCCTGAGGATGATCAGAAGACATGCCCGCTCAATTTTGATCCTCTGCAGAAGGGATCTCATTTGTGAGGCTACTTCCTCAATTTAGATATAGATCAGAAGGGGAGGAAAATTTTCAACAGATCCCTGTACCTATGATACTGTTCAGAAGGGAACGGAAGGAAGTTCATTTCTTTTAGAGTTAAAATTACAACTGTGTTTTTTTAATTTTGTTTTTGATAATAATTTGTGCTGAAATATTCAAGGGATCATGCACAAAATGAATATATTTACGAGAAGTACTGAACAAAAAAAAAAAAAAAAAAAAAAAAAAAAAAAAAAAAAAAAAAAAAAAAAAAGCATTCATGTTCAATTTAAGTTAAAGAAAAGCAAGTTAATTTTATTGGAGCTAAAATTGTATTTTTTCTGATAATGTTTTTAGCTAGAATATTCTGAAGATCCTGCATAAAATTACTGAATTTACAAGAAGTGCAAGCAAATTTAAAAGAACGTTTAAGTTTGATAGATTGACCGGGTCAAAATGAGTTACAAATGTGTCTGTGACACATAAAATGGACATATGTCACTGTGCAGTTTCATATTTTGGTTTTTTTCTTTTCAAAATTTAAAACAGAACTGCATAAAATGACCGGTAGCATTCATGACCTGCATGTTCAAAAAGACCAGTCCGTTCAAGGATCACACTATCTAAAAATATTTAGTCCGGAGAGGATTTTGAGTAAAAGTTTTTTGAAAAAATAAATGTACAGAAACGCCTTTTTGTGTGAATCTGTCAAAAAAATAGACATTTAAGTAATAATTATGTTAATCAGAGGAATATAAACAGATGTTGAATCAAGATTTGCCGCAGCGCAACAGTCCAGACAGACCTTATTAAACAAGAAACACTGAGATGAGTAGTGAAATATTTCTCTTCAAGGCTAATTTTGTTTAGTTTAAATCTTTTTGCATTGTTGGCAGAAAGATCTACGTAGTAACTAATATACGAACGATCCTGTTCACCTTCACCTTTAACCACCTGTGATTTCTATTACCTTCGTGAGACGAATGGTCAGGAAAGATAAAAAAGAGTAGTTTGTTAAAAGGAAATCTTGGACAAGGAATAAAAAAAATCATACAGTTAAGCTCGAAGTGATTTTAAACTTTAAGTATTTCCCCAAACTATAGTTGCATTTTTGAATATAATTGAACAAACTTTGAGACACGCGACATCTGCAGTTGTTAAATAGGTAAATTTACGATAATATTTTTACTATTATGCAAAGATTTTATGTATTTTATCGAGAAAAATTCATATTAAGATTTTTGTGCAGTTTCATTATATGAGATTATTAGTACGTTTAATTTTTAAAAACTTTATTTTCCTAATTGTTCTAGTAAATATTTCAGACCAGAGAACTCCGAGTTAATTGTAATATATTATAGGATTACTTTTGGAAGTCCATAATATTGTTATAAATAAAATACATAACAGTAAATAATTCTATTTTTAGAAATAATATTTAATTTTTTTAATTCTTTACTGTCGAAACAGTTTTTAATTGCTGTTTAAACTATTATGATTGGCATTAATTAGGGAGATAAATATTTCGAGGTGCTTGATTTTTTCTCCTCTAACTTAATATCTAAATTTCATGAATTGAAAATGTAAAAAATAGTATTATTTATATCTTTGTATTTATTACTCAATAATTTCATCAGTATATGCGCATTTATTTTAACCTTTCAATCATTTTTCTGTAATTAACATGAGCAAAATACTGAATTCATTACTGCTGGCTTGAGTTACCTCATATTGAGGGGTAACTTAAAAACCACCCCATGTTTTCTTCATTCATTAGAATGAAATGTGGAATTGTTTATACATATATATATATTATTATTATTATTATTAGTTGGAGGTATTAACATGATAAACACTCGAGTTTAATTTTTATTGCGATTCTTCCTAGTTGAGGGCATAGAACACCCAAAAGTGTTTTGAAACAATTTTTGACTGTATATTATAAAGTAATATGATGTTTGCATCGGGTAAACAAAGTGAGCATTTTAGCCAACCACATATTGAGTTGTTTCTACAAAAATCATGCAGTGAGCAAACAAGTTGAATGTAATTTTACTTCAATTAATGCTTTAAGTCTAGGCCAATTTTGTAGTTATTTTTTATCCTTTTTCATGCACTGAAAAGCGAAGTGAATAATTTTGAGGCAAATTGTTTTCTTAACCTCAAAGCACTTTTATCAACCCACTAATGTTTTGCCATAAAAAGTGGAATATATATGAAAAAAACGGATGAATGAAAGACGTGTGTACAATTTGTTAATCCAAGTGGTTTCTGCTATCTACCACTTTAGTTTCAAAAAGCATTGTGCAAACATTGGAAACAGATTTAAAGATAAATATTTATATTATAGTAAACAGAACCACTTTATTTCTGCGAAACACTTGTGTTGCGAACCATAGCGAAACACTTGTGTTGCACTTGTTTCTTTTTCGAAAAAACGCGCTTACAGTGAAATCTCCTTCAGGCCACGAATACCGCTGTACGAAGCGTATTTTGCTGAGTACCCCCACCGATATTTTAATAATAAGAGTCTCCGGTGGTCATTGGAATAATATATCGCTCCGTTTGTTTCCATGGTATCATGTCTGTTTATTTGTGTCCGTTGCTTCGCATCAGTTTCTGATCTCGCCACTTTACACAATCAGTTTGAACCTTTGCCGAGTAAAGAGGAGTATAACTTGAAATATTTACCCTAATAAGTTGAAATTTCGAAAAGAAAAATGGAAAACTTATTTCTTAGTGAGTCAAATAGCAGTGAACAAGAAAGATTTCATGAGGCTCACAATAATTTTCTTAATAAATCATTTTAGTAATGCTCTTATAACAATTCAATAGTTTTGTTACTTCCTGTGAAATATCTTTTCAAATACACACGAATATTTTTCGCAAGTAGTCAAATAAGCGTCACCCCAATACGGTTGTGGCGGCCCGATCAGAAACTTTGCTGTCATCCGAATATGGGTGACGCGACAGTCAACGCGTTAAAAGGGCTTTAGATTCAAATGGGTTACGAAAATATAGAATATTTGATCAATAAAAATGATTTTTTAATACTTGAAAGATTTTATACAAGAGAAGGATGTATAAAATATAAACTTTTAATATCTGTGCTATATAAAATCTTAATATATTGATTTCATTGTAGACTAAGAGAACCTGTGCCTGGCTTATCCACTCATAAACTGCCTTAATTACTTCTTAGTCATCATTAGTTTTGTAAAGTTAATATTTCTTTGTAGTTTTATGTATGAACATTTTGTGAACGTGTTATAGTTATAACAAAATAAATGATTTCCAGGATTTGAAAGAAAATCATCTTTGCCTTAAAAAAAAAACCTTTTGGAGAACTAATAACGTGATTCGATAAGAAGAAATAAAGGACAATTATACTCGTTAACGTAAACTTTTATCAAAACTTTAAACAATACTACTGAAAGCAATGAATTTTGATTTTGCATTCAGGTTAATTTTTTTTATAATAAAAGAGGAGATATAATATAAGAGATATTTTGAAAATGCAATTTGAATAATTTTTGATAAAGCTCTAGTCAGTAAAATTATAAAAAAATGGTATGACAATGAATAAAATTAAATTTTGGAACTACTTGAGATTTGAATTTGGGGCGCACTTTTATCATACATGCTACTATTATGACTTAAAGTTCCTAGCTATTTATTCTTATTCTGTTAAGCTGTGTTAATGCTTTTTTGAAGAATAAAATTGCAAACCGTTAAAATAACGAAATCAAAGCATTGGAATGACTTGGTTCTTTCTTATTTTTTCTTTTAAAACTAATCGAATTTTATAGTCTATATGAGATGCATAATTAAAGTAAAAAATAGAATATAGTGTATGCGCAAAAATGTTGTTTTTATTGCAAAACAAGCTTGATGCTTTTGATGCCTTTATCAAGCGTTGCTGCCTTGATCATCGAAAAAAATTCTAAAGAATGTTTACTTTTATAAAGATAAATAAATCAATTCCCTATTTTCTCATGTTTCTCAAATCATAAAAATGTAAAATTTGTTTTTACTTTCATTTTTTCCTTTTGCAGTTAATTTATGATGTATTTTATGCATAATTTAAGTAGTTTACTTGCAATTAAGTGCCTAGGACATAATATTATTATACAACAAGCATGTCCGAAACTACGATAATGGATTTTTTTTAAAAATTGTTAAATTATTTAAATTTTTTATCTTAATGAAAATACACACATGATTCTAATATGTGTATTCTGACATTGAATAATTTATTCTATAAGTTTTAAAAAAGTTTCATGTTAATAAAACCTTAGTGTTTAGTTATTAAAATTCCATTCATTAACAATTTCGATTACTTTTTCCCATTATTAGTATTAATACAAATTGATTGCAATCATTTATGTATATTATGTATCTGTAGATAAGTTATAAAATTTTGAAATTAAAATAACTATGCTTTACAATTTTTCCTTACTTGTTTAATTTCAATTACTTTCTGTAGTTTTTCTAACGTTTTGGTCACAAAACTTAAATTTGATTATTGCAAGGAATCACGTTTGCATATAAAAACTCCAATCCCCCACTTTTCAATTAATTAAAGGATAACAAAGCATCAATAAATATATAAACACTGTTATCATATGAAAATGACATGAGTCATGTTTTCACTTTAGTATAGAAATAAGAAAAAAACGAAACTGAATTTCAAGGTAATCAAGATAATATATGTGTCTAGCGCAACATTTTTATTTTCCTTTACATTCATTTTTAACCTTGTATTTTAAATTGCTTTAAACTTCCTCTTTAAACGCGTGATTCTATAGTTAAACAGAGGCAGAATAATTTACATTTAACAGAGTAACATTTTAATACAACGGATATTTGCATCTTTTGCGGTTATAGGTAAGCTGCTAATAGTATTTTTTTCATGTTCAAATGTTTTTGTTCTTCTCTTTCACGATTGTTTGCATATATATTTTTCTATCTTAAATAAGATTTTCTTCCAGATTCACATAATGGCAACAGCTGGAAAAGTAAGCTGAAAAATCAATTTTGTACTCTTATTAATTTTATAAAATTATTAAAATTTTTAATTTGTTTAAGTTCGAAAATCGTACATGTCAAATTGATAAATGCAGCTCTGCCTTGAAATCTTTCTGCTTGAATTTAGAAATTTTATTTTATCAGTATCCTTGTAATTTCGCAATTATGTATTTTTCTTTTTGGTAAAAAGTACTCTTTTTAATTAAGTCAAATATTGCTTCGCAAAGTCTTTTTTTAATAGATGGCAATATCAGCCTTTTCCTTCTTTTATAGAGTCATATTTCGGATGCAAATAGTACTGTAGTTTTGTGTATATTTTTATGTATAATGATCTACGCTAGAATTTAATGCTATTTAAACATCTGATTGTTGACAGTATTTGCTTTTTAAGATAGCCGACTGGAAGGAAGTCTACGATTTTAACGAAAATTTTTATTTTTTTAATTACTCATATTTCAACTTCAGTTTATTAGCTTTTTAAAACCCATTAAAATTTTTATCACCGATTTTTAGAAATGATGTTAGGGTTGCTTTTTCTTATGTTGACAGACGAAAATGAAACTAATTTTTTTCTGATTTGCTTTTAATATTTGGACTCTTATTTAAGTGAATAAGGACAAATGAAATTAATTTTCACAAATTAATTTTTGACTTTTAAATTCTTTTTGTGGTCAGAATTTTCTAACATTTCAGAATTTTCATGTATTTAAAATACGTTTTTAAATGAATTTTGATTTTGATAAAATTCCTTTTCGCACACTAACACGCATAACAAAAAAAGTTTATTATGTAATTCTTTGAAATTTTGAATGTTGATTTTATGTTAAGTTTGTTGTTTTGTCTAAATTTGAATTTTGTTATTTTTATTGAACAAAAGTAAGAATATTTAGAATTTTTCTTTAAAAATACGAAATTAAACAATGTAATTAGGTATACTGTATTGTTTTTTCTTTTAAATTTCTTTAAGGTTTCAGTTCAAATTACATTATTGATCTAGAAATTTTTTTTTATAAATTTAGGAATAATAGGTCTTTGTAGAGCTGTTAGCGTAACATAAGAAATATATAGTTTGTAAGAGCGAATTTGCTCTTATTTTGAAAAATATTTTATAAATTTTAAACTTCATTTTAAATTTATAACTGTAGGACTCCTGCTTACCTGCTTAGATTCCTACTTATAAATTAACATTTTAATTGTGTCTTTTTTAAAAAACCAGTTCTTAGAAAACCAGTCAGAAACTTTAAGGTCTATTTCTATATTGTTACCAAAACTAATTACAGAACCCAGATAGCAGAAGTTACGTACGGTTTCAAATCTATCTGAATCAACTTCAAAGTATGGTTGTGTTGTTCTAGCTTTAAGTAGAACCATATATTTTTTACTAAATTTATTTTAATGTAAAATTTTTTATCTGGCTTTCCAAATTTAACACGTGTATCCTTTGAATCTCTCTCTCTGTTCTAGCAAACAACAAGAATGTGCAGCGTCAATGTTTTAAATGATGATATCATTCAACATTGCTGCAACCATTATAAAGTGCAGAATTAAATAATATTTTTGTTTTTAAGTGATCAGTAATATCATGCAATCAAATTAAAAAACGATAAATTTATTAAGATAATGTAGTTCAACTTGTCACTGTACTAATATTTGAAAAATACTATGGATTAAAGCGATTTAAAATTTTCACATAAGTTTAATTATTTTCAGAAATTATATTTTACTTAAAGCATTTACATTATTACGCGCTTTTTATACGCTCAACTTCTTTGAATATTGATCAGTGTATCGATATATTATATTGAACTATATATTTTAAAAGAAATTCTTAATTTGTAACAGAAATTCTTAATTTGTAACAGAAATTCTTAATTAGTAACAGAAATTCTTAATTAGTAACAGAAATTCTTAAATTGTAACAGAAATTTAAGTAACAAAATGTTAAGTAACAAAATGTTAAGTAACAAAATGTTGAGTTACAAAATGTTAAGTTTTAAACCATATTTCAATCTTTGTAGAACTATGCTATCTTGTAATCAAGTTTAATCCATAACAATCCGGAAGTTTCAAGTTTACTTCCCTCTAGGTATACTTAAAATAGTTTATCATAATATTAATCATAATTATAAAAATAATAATTACATAAATAATAATTACATAAATAATAATTACATAAATAATTATTAAATAAATTGCAAATATGATGAAAATAAGTGTAATAAAAAATGGTTTTAGCTAATCATACGCGCGGTATTGGATCGAATAAGGAAAACTGTCAATGGTCCATTAAGGGTTAAGAAACGCCAGAAAACAAGGCAATTTAATTCAATATAGCAAAGTACAGCAAATTGGCCCTATGTCAAGCTTTAAAATGTTTAAACTATTTTAACTGTGAAATTCATATAGTTATGTATTTTACAGTGTTTCTTTTGTACGTTATTTGAAATTAATGTCACGAGGTTTTGTCTTTGCGTGTTTATAGTGTAACACGAATAACGACTTCTTGGTGTGACTGAACTCGTTTGAAGTACACTTGTTTCGTGCGGTCAAAAAGTTTGGCCGGCAGTCTGGAACATGTGCCACTAGGATTGATTTTTAATGTTCCTCGTGGCACTTCTTAAGTCACTGATTAAACAATAGCGTGGAAAAAGTTCTTTTGATCTTTTTATTATAATTGAACGCCATCTCTCTAAGAAACTCGTTCAAAGGCGATAGAGTTAAAAATGTATGGCTTGCGAAAATAAATTTGAGACATAGGATTGAAGTAGATTGTTAAGATTCTTTATATATGTATGACGCGTATAGTTCTGATTCCAGTAGTTGCTTTCTTTTAGTTTCCATTTCGAAACATTTATTATTAAATTTCGCAAGCTAAAAGTTTTATATTTTACACATTCTAACTTTTAGAAGTACAATTCTCAGTTTTTACCCAGTGCTCCAAATATGACTGACGATTTAAAAATTCAATTAAAAAAAGTAGGTAAAAATGGGAGGTTGACTGCAGTCTGAATGGAAAATCATAGAATTTATTCTTCTGAAATTAAAAATTAAATACAAAATTAGTCGACAGATGGTAGATGAATGTGAAAACAGGACATTCTGCTCCATGTCAGACTGTAAAATTTGAAATATTTTCAAGAGTGATCCTCCGACTGCCCCCCTTGTTTCTTCAACGCTGTTTTTCGAAACTCGGTTACCAAGGAAAATAAAAAAAAGCTATAGTTTTAGTGCCTTACACTTGAAGCAATGAGATAATTTCATACTATATATATATAATCTTGCCATAAAGAATTATCTGGGCTTTAGAACAGGCAAATAACTTAAACATTTTAAAAGTAATTAAACTTTTTTGTAAAATCAACAATTTGGTGCTTCTTTGTACCTACATGAAAATTATCAAAATCACTGCCATATTCTCAGTTTTTGAAAATTTTTATAAACCCCGGGAATTCAGAATTGGAGTAAGTTTTTAAATATTAAAGAATTAAATCACAAACGATTTTCATTTTCATTAAACTGTGGCTTTTCTTTATATTGACGTTTTGCGCCATTTTCAAAATAAGCGTAGAAATCGCTGGCTTTAGATAGGCTAAACTTGACCTAATAGTCATGAGTAACAGTTTCAAACTCATAGCAGTTATAAAAACAGCAAATTATTAGCAAAAAAGTATCATTTCATGCCTGAATACACTGCTCTTTTAAGCTTTATTCATTTAGCTATGCCATCTATCGGAATTCTTTAAAACTAAATTTAAAACTTAGAATTTCTAAAGTATCTAAACAAAATGCAGAAAACTATACATTGTATTTTGTTTTCTACATTGTGAGTTATCTTTGGGATACGTGGACCATTTATAAGTCATTCAAGTATGTCCATATGTTCTCTACTATTATATTCTAAATTTCTCAATACATGTTTTTTTTAAAACACGCTTTTCACAATGTTGCATTGAAAAAGTCTGAAGAAGATATGTAATTTTTACTTTACTGGAAGCTGTTTAAATGTTGTAGCATAAGTGATAAACACTTAAGGCTCCATTAGAAAACTCTTTAAAACTGTTAATTGAATTAGCTGTTAACAAATCTTTAGTCAAGATCATAAAGAATGATTTATTTTCTAAGCTTTACTTTCAAGGTTACACTTATCTCTTCAAATCAGAGTTAACCTTTCTGTATTTAATTACATTCGCAAAATTTTTAAATATAATGTTAGTTTAACATAAATAGTTGATAAATTTTCAATTTAATTAATTTAATAAATATTTTTGATTTTTTTTCCCAAGCCAATTATATGCCGGGCAGCAGTTCTATGGGAAAAGAGCCAACCTTATTCACTCGAGAATGTAGAAGTTGCTGTCCCTAAAAAAGGTGAAGTGAGAATTAAGGTGAGTATATAAACATTTTGTTCTCATTAGATAAAGATGTTTAAAGATTGACATGTTAGGTATATTCATTGTATTTCTTGACATCAAAAGGGTATATTAAGAAATTAGATTGTTAATATTTAGTACATTGCATTTGGAAGGCCGAAATAGCCTGGTTGGTAGGGCACTGGGCCCATGTCCAAGAGGTCGTGGGTTCGATCCCTGCCATCCCAAGACTCTGGTGACTGATGCGCATTAAATCTGTCGAGTGTCAAAGTCCTCCATGTTCCCATAACATATCAATACCTCTGGGGGTACTGAATTGGAGATTGATCGTTCTCTGATTCAGGTCAAAATTACGATCTGTGAATAAATGAATGGGTCCGCCCTATAAACGGGTGTGAAGTATGGGTGTGACAGAAGTCGAATTCCGTGCCATAGATGGCGCCACTAGAACACAAGAACAACTTCCTTAATGGTATACGTCAACAACAACAGCATTGCATTTAGAGGAGGTCCTACCAACACCTGCTACAAGATATGAAGCTTTTACAGGGGTTACCATAAACAAGAAATCGATCCTTTAGTAGTGCGAACGCTGCTATATTCTTATTTTCCCCTACTGCGCAGTTTAGTTGTTCGGAGATTATGACATTCTTATTTCCCCCGAAATGAGCATTTTACATTCGTTACGTCTGGATTACTGAATTGATCCGTCTAGAAGCCTTCTCATTAGGAGGAGTTGCTACTACTGAAGAAGCTAGATTTTTCAAGGATTTTCCTAAAAAGCTTTTTTACTAGAAATATAAAGAGATAAATGAGCAGAGAAACGTAGACGAAATTGTAAGTTTGCAAAACTCTACAAGAAAAAAATAAGCTGATTGATATGAGTTAATAAAATTGAAAAAAAAAATTTTTTTTATTGACTATCTCAGTACTTTTTTTAACTTTATTCTATTGCCGTCGTAGAACAACCGATCCAATTTTTAGGCTTACGACTATTAATAACTAGCTTCACCCCCCCCAAGGGGCATCCGGAGACATACCGATAACTCGAAGTGCGCGCAAAATAATCACATAAGCAAACATATTCAAAAAGTTTCAAATTAGAGTTTTAACAAATGGGGAGAACGTTAAATATGAAATCCAGAAAGCAGCGTTACTTACAACTGAACTAAATACAAACAAACATTACAATGAATGTAAACAATATTAATCAGAAGAGATTATTGATGTTGCCTCTTCACTAAGGGTAGAAAATTAAATAAAAAGAAACAATTATACATGGGTAACTCAGAATACAATCACAGTTGACAAAACAGTACTTAAAGTATCAAGTTCTAGGAAAAGATTTTTTTTAACACAGTGAAGTGCAGACGCGAGTACGTTTCTCAATCTATTCGAATTCATGCAGTGACTGAGTTCACTTATTCTTTTGCATTAACTTATTCTTTTTATTTTACGTTGTTTTTCTTAATGAACTGAGTTAATCGAAAAGTTGCACTACGCAAAAGGATTTCAAGTAAATTAATCTTCTAAAACAAATCAAAATAATAAGTGATTTCCATAGCATGACGAAATAATCGTTTGGAATCATTTATCAGGATATGGTTTTGTCAGCAACGAAAAAAACAAACAAAATAGGAATTTTAAATAACAGTTTTTTTACAATGTTAACAGGATCCCTCGAAATCAGCACTTTTTTTGAATCAGAATTTGTTTGAATCCTTCAATATTAACAGGGATTTCTCTACTTATTTTTGTAGATTGTATCGTCAGGAATTTGCCATTCTGATGTCCATTTTCAAGATGGAATGATGGATAATTTTGTTTTTCCTGCAGTTTTGGGACATGAAGGTGCAGGAATAATTGAAAGTATTGGCGAAGGTGTCACTAGATGTAAAGAAGGTAAAATTTTTCCAAGGTTAACGCATTCTTTTTATTAGGAGAATCATTGCACAATGCGCGCGCACACACACAAAATATTGATTGATTGATGTATAATTTATTTAGGTCAAAGCTAATTAAAGTCTCTGCTAAAACTAATGAGTCCATTTGGCAAATTTAATTTAATGTAAAAATTTTTGAAATCGGGTAGAATGATTGCTGAAAATTGTTATTTAGCACTTTTTGAGGATAATTTCTTAAGGCAAAATCATAAGGAAATTACCATAGTGATTGAATTAAGATTCAAACAACGATTTCAAATCCTAAAATGGTTCTTAATTATAGATGGATTTATCCGTTTGGGGAACATAAAAAAAACTTTTAAACAATGATATCGATGATTCGGCATTTATTGATATTACTACCTTATGAAGTATTTGATATCTTGATATTATAATTAAACAAAAATTAAGTTTTCGCCTTTTTTTTAAATAATGCTTCAGATTATTTGAAAAAAAGGTATGTTTTGTTCAACCGGAATCCCATGCTTTGTTTTTATTTTCGAGATAGTATATGTTAATATTCAGATCACAAAATGGAATATCAAGTCTAGAAAAATGGGCATTTTTGACACCTGCTTCTTTTTATTTTAAATCAAAGTTCAAAGGCCGAAAAAGATGCTCGTGACATTTGTACTGTGTATGGAGAGGGTGCCATTGCTGTAAGAACAGATCATGATTGGTATGCCAAGCTTAAAAATCGAAATTGGTATCTGAAAGACGCGCCTTGTTTTGGCCACCCAATTGAATTCGATAAAGAACGATGAAATTAACTTTTGCACGAAATTTTGCATCAAACGACTAAAAATTTTGTAGCCAACCAAATTCATCATAATTGTTTAAGCAATTTTAAGATTTAGAACATAGCCAACCCCTGCAATTAAGTATACTCGCTCAGATTTTCGGAGGATTTCTAAGATGCGAATCATCTTAATAGATTTTCCCATCTCTACTTTATGTACTCCTAGACGTAATTAAAGATTTAATTTATACATGCAATCTGAAAATCTGTACTATGTTATGTTGCATTACTTTTCATGCACAGATTTTTCATTGTAGTTCTAAAGCTTGCGACAAAGCGATGCATCACGATGACCTTATATGACCTTATGACCACGTATGCAGCGCCTTTCTAAGATAATGAGCTTAACTACCGGTTAGAGTTAGACCATCATTATATTGCTCGTCTGTAATTTTTCATTTCAAATTTATGGTTGTTTAGATCCAATAATAACTGTTTGGGTGTTTTTTTTTATTTCAATTCTATAAACTGTTAGAATGTTTCTTTTTTAAGGATGTAGTGATGCACGAAGCACGTTTTATCTTAGAACGTAAGCTAAATTAGGATTTGATTAAATATTTTAAGATATCCCTGTTTTCTTATTTTTAATTTTTTTTCTACAAGGAATAATATGCATATTTATATGCTTGATAAACATCATTCCTCTTATTAATTTAATCGAAGATCTCATACGCATTTGAAAGATACTGCATGGTTGTTTTTCGATAAAATTGTCAATTAAGATTGCCTATAGTTTGATTACATCATAGAAATAAATAAATTAAAAACGGAACATAGACAGAGACACTAATCCAAAAGTTGCTGAGTATCAATTCTTCAAATGAAATAAACGTTTCCTTTTAGTGTTGCTAGTGGACTATATTGTGAGTAAAGAGAAAAGAAATTTTGAAAAATTCGGTGTGGAATGCCCTTATTCATTATTTGTTTATGCTTTTTAACAACTATTTAGAAAACTAAAGAAACTTCGAAAAGACATGATGAATCTATACTGTGAAAAAGTATCTTGTTTTTATCCTGAAATTTACTTTTTATTCAAAAATGCTTAGACAATGAGACGTTCAGATTACAATCGAGAAAAACATGTCCAATTGAAAATATATGGTTGGTTGAAAAATATCTGATAATCATTAAGGTTGAAAAATCGTGGTTTATATATCAATCAATCGCATAAAATTATCCTTCCATATGTTGCTTCTTGCTTATAGATGGAATGGAAAAAATTGCTTTACTTTATTTTCAGGGGATCTAGTTGTGTTGGCTTTTGAATCTTATTGTGAGGAATGTGATTTTTGCAAGAATCCAAATTGCAACATGTGCATGAAACAACCGGTAAATGAAATTACACTTTTACATTTTTATTTTAGAGAGTAATTTATCATATGAATTGAAAACTATTTCTTCTCTTTTAAAAAGTGAATTTATGCAATTAAATATTAAAAAATAGACTTTCATGTCTTTTTGTGCATCAGTATGCACGTTTTAAATGCAAATTCAGGAATATACCTTTTTTTTAAAATTATTTTTTATTCTATTATTTTTTTAATTGCAGAACAAAATTGATATCTGCAAAAGATTAAATAAAATAATAAAAAGTATAAAAAATAGAATAATAAAAAAGTGAAAAAAAAATATTTAAATTTATTTGCTCCGAGCTAACAAAAATTACCCAAAAGTAAAATAATCTATGTACTAAAAAGTAAAATGAACGAATTAACGGTACTAACTCGTTAAAGAAGAAAGAAAAAAAAATTGCTTGACAATTTTTGACGTCAATGATGCTTAATTAATTTTGGTACTAAGTACTACAACTTTTGTGTACATCGATGAATCTTCAAAAGGTACAAAAGGTATTAATTTAGATATAATCTATTATATTAGTACATTTGTTAACTATTAAAACTGCATCAATACAGGGTGGATTTATTATAGATACTGTGGAAAGGGTTTTTTACTGTCCCTCAACAAGAACAAATACTACTCCAAGAACAAATACTGGAGAAAATTGATTGGTATACACATTATATACAATTATATTGCATTTTAGCTTCTTCACTAATGAAAAATATCCTAGAAGAATCTAATTCACAAATTTATATGTTTTTCATCAAAAAATTCAATATGTTTTTATACTGGTACCAATTATTTTAAAAAGCATTCACTTTTTTGTTACAGAGGAATAATTTGCAGATGGATGGCACATCTCGTATTACATGCAAAGGAAAATCTTTGACTCAAATGTTTTCAATCAGCACATTTTCTGAATATACTGTAGTTTCACAATTTAATGTGGCAAAAGTAAATTCCTTATAACTACAAATTTCAGCTTTGTGCAAAAATGCGTAGTGTTACATAATACTTTACATCCATTGATAATTTACGATTTTTTCTCCATTCGAAGTGATGTATTTAGCTACGAGTTTCCATGAAAAATAATTCCCTTTCATTTGTGGGAAAAGTGAAATACTTTTTTTGTCGTATGCCTTATTTTTTCTTAATAACTTTTGTGAATTATTGCCGTCAGTATTTCTTTGCTTTTTAAAAGCTTATATAAACAGTACCTAACAAAAATTTAACCATTTAATTACATAAGTGCAATAGTTCTTATAGTAGGATATAAACTCAGTGGCACGACAGCCCACAGAGAGTCAAGGCCTACTGTGCCCATCTCAATTTTCTTGACCTTTGGGCTCTAAGGTGCAAGGGCAGATGATCCGGTTGGGTGGTCAGCCCAACGCGTAAACCCCAGTGTTTAGCTCCCAAGCATGCTTGGTACTCATTTTATTGACCCACTGAAGGGATGAAAGGCTGAGTCAACCTTGCCCGGCTCAAGGATCGAACCAGGGACCTGTGGCACGACAGCGCGAAGCACTACCGCTCAGCCACCGGGCGTCATAGTTGTATATAATGGAATTTAATTAAAAATCAAAATCTAGTTAAATATAGAATAGTTAAAATTTATCTGAAATTTTAAAGACTCGTATCTTTGTTCTACAGGATGGACCTGGCTGAAACATGCCGAGGTTTCAGTCAGAAAATTAAAAGTGAAATTTTACCAGTAGGTGGTACTCTAACGAAGTAAAAAGAGAGATAAGAGTACAAAACTAAAAGAACAGTGGAATATTTTAATTATTTACATACTTATAATCACATTTTGTAGGTAAAAAATATGCTAAAAATGTGCCATGGTACTATCAACATATATAGGCATGTTTTTTTTTTCAAGAACAGCAATATCTAGAAGCAAGGTTTTCAACTATTTCTTTTAGACAGAAACTAATATCACGTGATCTACGCTACATATATCCGAAGTTTTATTCGAATATGTTCAATAGGATAAAACCTATTGAATAGATTCATAGAGCGTTCGCCTCCCAATTAGGTGATTCGGGTTAGAATTCCAGCGATGGTTGTTTGCACCCGGCTCACACCGACTACAGTGCTGACGTAAAATATCCTCAGTAATAGACGGATCATAGGTTAAAGTTCCTTTGTCCCTCAGATTTACTGGGAGTCGTTTTCGTGGATTTTCTCCCCATGTAAAACAAATTATCGCACCGGCCACAGTGCTAACGTAAAATATTTTTAGTGGTAGATGAATCATGGGCTAGAGTCATCTTGCCGTCAAGCTAACCTTGAGAAGTTTTCGTGGTTTTCCTCTCCATGTAATGCAGATGAGGGTTAGTTCAATCAAAAAGTCTTCGAGAAGGCAAATTTCTCCCAATCATTGATTCAGAAGTTCTCTTGTCTACTAGTGTTGGTCTAAAATTACAAGTCTACGGAGCTGAACATTAGCAGTCATAAACTCAAATATTGGATAGGCTGTTCAACGACGGTTTTAAAATAAAATAAAATAGTTTCGCATTTACTAACATCCGAGTACTGCTAATTAAATTTAAATTGGCCGTTGACAATATTGGCACAGGCTATTGACAATGTCAACCGTCATCTATCGAAAGGTACCTTCATATAGAATCAAGTCAGCATGTCTTATATACTAGTGAATAGGAATTGAACAGTTGTAGTTACGCTACATTACTCTTCCACCAGAATTTTATCTGTTATAGATTTCTATGAATGGATACCACTAGTTGATTAATTGCTGTTTTACGAGAGACTGTAAGAGCTGTATTAAGGTCACCGGCTTTTAAGTGCTGGTCGTGAGAGCTATATTAAGATCACGGTTGTGGGTGTCATTTTTCGCGTGCTAGCAGTCAAGTTGTGTGATCGAAACTGAATAGCAACACAATGTTGCAGTCACAAATAGCAAGTCAACTGTTCACTACTGACAATCCATTAAAAGCAGTGTTCAAAGCAAAGTAGATGTACTAGTCGAGGTAGTTCAGATCACGCCCGGGTCGCCAATGTGGATGCACGCCACCGACAATATCAACCTTCATTTATCTGAAGGTACTTCCTGATAGAATCGAGTTAACATGTCTTATATACTAGTGAATGGGAATTGAATAGTTGTAGTGGTAATTAAGTAACAAAACCATATTGATACTATTGTTGCAAAATTAATAAATACTAAAACCATCTTAATGGAAAGATATTTCCTAATTTGTGTTGATGAACAAAATGTCATGGTGTCATGCATAACTTAAAAAATGCTATTGTTTGGAAATTTTTTCAATAGTTTTCAAACCAAAATTTTCAGAAAAATATTTTTAAAAAATCTAGTTTGATGAGCTTTAACATTAGCTTCTTAAATAGGTTAACCCTAAGGCAAACCTGTCCTCTTTATGCCTGGTGGGTTGCTGCCTGCCGACTGGTTATGGAGCTGCCATAAACGCTGGCAAGGTGACGCCTGGATCTTCCTGTGCAATATGGGGTCTCGGAGGAGTTGGCATGTGTGTTGTCATGGGCTGCAGAGATGCTGGAGCTTCTAAAATTATCGGAATTGATCTTAATCCCAAGAAATACGAATTAGGTGATTTTATAATTCCCTAAGGTAGTTAATTTTGCTTTTCAGTTTTTAAATAAAAATTCTGCAGAGCTAGTTCCGATCATTTCGTTTTCTTCTTCTAATACTGATATCATACCATTGCTATTTTTGGAGATTTTATTCTTCGCCAAAAAGGAGAAGAGTACAGTTTGTCAAAATGGCATCTGAACTTGGAAACAAATGAAGTTAGCTTTTATTTTAATAATGGCACACGAGATACTTTTATAAAAATCAGAAGTAATTTTTTTAAAGTGAAGATGAACGTGGGAAAAAGAAATAAGTTCAAACTAAATTAGTTATTTTATTTTGGTGAAGCGAATCAAAAATATATGTTTTTCGATACTTTATAGGATAACACATTATTTCTCAGAAGAAAAAAATTGCAATGTGTTGCGAAATTCCCGCAGTTAAGAATGAAAGCATTATTTGGTAAAAATAGTTCATTAAGTTGTAAAAAAGAAAAAAAAAAGGAATTGCTGAACAATTAAAATCGTGGGAGGGCCATAAATGTGAAAAAAGTTCTTATGCTATCTAACAGGAACGTGTAAATTTCAAGTACATATTTCTTGGAAATTAAAGCTCTTAGCAATGTTTTATGTTATTTATCTTCTCAAATCTTTGAATTTGCTTTATACATGTTAAATAAACATAAAGCAACTTAAGGTCCACATCGCCAGGAAATTTAAATGCAACATCGCTCATTCCCTTTTTAAGATATTAAACTAATTTTTAAAGACTCTTGATCGCAAAAGCGGTAATTTCGAAAGATGATAACAAATGTTCCTAACACTTTCAGAAATTATGTGATCATTAGGAAGTTGCAAAATTCCGTGGTCTATTGATATAAACGTGAAAACAATTCATTGGTTATTGTAAGATCAGTTCAAATGATGGTAAAGTTTTGCAAGTGCTTAAATGAACTTTTTAACACATGCGTGGAGGTTTTGTAGTAGATAACCAGTTCTGTACTTGTTGATAGTTTCCTGTTTATAATTCCTTGTTCCCAATAGTAAGTGACATAAGTGTTAATGTTAACTCAATGATCGAACTCATGATCGTCCTTCTTTCAGCTGGAGTTGTAAGAATTTTTAATTATTACTTTTGCTGCAGTTCATATCTTGTTGTCTAAATTATTATCGTAAAATAGCCAATGAAAACTATTTTTACGATAGTTAATGAAAACTATTTTTTACAATTATAAATGAATACTATTTCAAGCTCATTTTTTTCATTTTAAAGTTAATTATGGGGTACTTGAATTAAGTTTACATTGTACTTGAATTAAGTATTCTAACCTATGCAAAAAATAAGCACAAATTAAAAACAAATCTACAATATTTTCATACTGCAGTATATATTACAGAAAAACTTGTTACACGAATTATTAAACTTCAATAAAGCTTTGCTTTTAACTAAGATGTAAATATTGACACTCAGAGAAAAATTTTATTTTGAAATAAGGCATGTATAAAGTTTTCTTTGTATTTTTAGCCAAGGAATTGGGAGCTACTGATTTTATAAATCCAAAGGAAGTTCCTAATGTTCCAGAAGCTTTAGCGAAAATGACGAATGGAGGAGTTGATTTCTGCTTCGTGTCTGTTGGAATACTTTCTGTTATGGTAATAATTAAGATATTCCTTAATAGTCATAAAACAGCTTTGTATTACGCATAATATTAAAAGCATATAATTGGAATAATCAAAATTACTACGAGAATATAGTATCAGATCAAGAGTTGCACCAGTGTATAAACAGGTCGGAAAATTCCAAAATATATTTTTTTAATTGAATGTATTGAATTGAATTGAAGGAATTTTTTTTAATAATCAAATTATGGAATTTTGTGAATACGCCATGAAAAATAGAGAAATTGTTAAGTTTTACTACTTTTTTGAATATTCATATTTCGACATTAATATTTAAATATTAGAACTTTCTTTTATCAAATTGTGATAAGTATTAATTACCAAAACATTTATTGTTTTAAAGAGTTCCATATCCTTTTTTATATCCCAATTTTTATATCCCAATTTTTATATTCTTTCTTATAAAAAATATAATTACTTATTTTAAGATTTCACTTAATTAAACTGTGATAAAAACTACGTCTTTATTACGCATCAATTAGTTTTTGAAGTAGATTTACACCCCTTTTTGATTCAATAGCTTTTGCAGGATATTTTTGAACATTTATTTACTATTACAAGGATTTTACTTCATAAATTGAGAATACATTTAAATATGAATCCATAATTAAGCAATAAAACACAATCATAAAAGATAATATAATTGATACTTACACGATTACGCACACATTTATTTACTTTAAAAAATTTGTTTCCCTATAAACATACATAAAATATTTACTTTACTTTAAAAGAAAAGTACCTTAAAACAAATAAGAAAGCACACTTAAAGTCGTAAAATTCTTTTTTCTTTTCTAAAAATATTTTTCTTTTGTTTTAGATTCATATTAGCTTCTATATTTTTCACGCAATTTCTAATTCCAAATAAAACTCTTAATTTAAGTGGAAATTTATGTTGCCACGCTATAAATACTTTAACTGAAGGACTCCAAAATACAGTAATCGATAACTGCCAATATTCTACAGCTGCTTTTGATATTTACGGAAAGCAAATAAATCGTCTGCAGGCGAATGGAATTCGTGCATTTAATGATAATACAATTCTTCTTCAAGAATATGAATGTCGGATGATATGAGAAGTGCTTTTTAGTTCCTTAGGGAATGATAGATTATTATTATTACCTGCCTTTTCGCTAATGCGCGGAACTTTTAGATGAAATTGGGGTAAACGACCGACACACTATTAAAAGCGGTTCTACCTTTATTTGTAAATATGACTCCAGTATAAATAAGCATTTTTAAACGGTTCGAAAACTGTACATTTTAATATATGTTATCTTTTAAGTTTCTATATATGGTTTAAAACAATATTTTGTGACATTTTAACGTATTAGAAATTCCAAAGAAATCGATTTATTTACTTAAATTTTTAAGGACATTTCATCGCATATTATTTTACATATTCGTAATCAAATTTTTTTCTATTTAAGTAGTTAATTACGTTTTGAGAATTATTACAATAATTTATGCTACACTGTTGTGTTTAATTTACTTTACTTTTAGAAATTTGTCGATTATATGTTTGTTTTATTGAGCACTAGAAACAAAATCGAATATGAATGTGTAAAGAAATAATTACCAAAACCAAATGAATAATTATCGAATTAGCGAACAGTTTAAATGTGTTTTAATGCTTCAAAAGTATTTAATTTCAAATGAAACTAAAGGAGGTTAAAGGTAATTGTTGTTAACGTGTTACATTTAAATATTGCACTTTATTTGAGTAAATTTTTGCTGCTGCTTTTAATTCCATTTTCCCCTTTGCCATTTTAGTAACGGTTTCTTTACATTGAAATAATAAATTGAGTTCCGGAATGCAATTTTATTTTTTACATATATATAATAAGGCTATTGATTAAAGAACATCTACTCAGCAAAAAAAATTACAGTAAAAAGTACTGACATTTTGCATGCCGGTACTTTTTACCGTATAATGTCACGGAACCTGAAAAATCTGATATACCATAATTGTTATAGTAATATTTACTGAGTCACAGTAATTAAACAAATTTTACTGTAAGTACGGTAATACGGTATAAAATTTTATGATTTTAATAGATTTCGAAGTATAATGGATTTTACGGATGCTGCACTCTGGGGGTCAGTAATTTAATCGTATTATTCGTAGTTTTATACAGTGTAATATATGCATATTATTCTAGATAAAATTTTTTTATTAGAAGTTATTTTCTTAATATGAATTAACTTGCATCTTGCGTATACATTATTATGCTTGATTAAAACTTTTTATTAAAAATTACCAGGTTTCGTCACAAATGCGCTTTTTCGTTTTATCTACTTTACATATTTATTTACTTATGCCTGTAAAATTTTTTCGAATTATTTTGTTTTAAAAATATGTATATTTTTTTCGCATTTTCCTAGAGAAAATTAAATGCATTCATATTGATATTTATTGATTTGTTTTTACTCATCTCATTATATTATTCTTTGGATAATTTTCCTAAAAAGGTATAAATACATATTTATCGTTTAGAAGTTTTGAAGATAAAACAACTTATTCAATTATTAACGCTGAGAAGACACTTTATTAAGTAATATTTTACAGACCTTTCGATCTAATAATACTTTGTAAGTTACTAACCAAGGATTTTTATTAATGAGCTATTTTGAGTCATTTTTTCAATATCATTTCAGAATGAAGCATTTAAGGCGAGTCATCCCCATTGGGGAAAGACAGTTATAATAGGAATGGGTGATATGGGAGCAGCAGTCAAAGCGGGAGTTCTCGATCTTCTTTTTGGAAGGCAATTGATGGGAACATTCTATGGATGTAAGTACCGCATAGAGCATTTATTAGATAGAATATTATATTTCGCGGATTTTGGATTGTTTTGATCTCGATTCTTACCAGGCAAAAGTTTTTTTACTAGAGAATCTACAATTAATCTATGAGGCCGGAATAGCCTGGTCGCAAGGAGTCGTGAGTTTGACTCCAATCGACCGAAGACTCCCTGCGTAGTAAATGGTGATTGGTGCTCGTTCAATTTGTCTGGTCCCAAAGTCCTTCAAGCTTCCACAACAAATCAATACATCTATGGGTACTGGATTGGAGATTGATCATTCACTGGTTCAGGTCAAAATTATAATCTGTGGATGGATGAAAGAATGTATGAATGGATCCGCCCTATAAACGAGCTGCGACGCATGTGTGACTGAAGTCGCATTCATGGCCATAGATGGCGTCACTTAAAGACAAGAAACGCACCCTCTGCGTTACGTTTTTCCTACTATACGTTTGTCTTTCTTAAGGATGTCTCGCTTCTGAAGTAAATTTACTAACAATCCAGAGGCCCTTAACGACTGGCTCTCTTTTATGGAGGTTTTCCTCTTGGTTGTAGTTTGTCGTAATTATAATGCAATCTCTTGTTTCTTTTAAAGTTTGATACCTGAACAAAAGTTTACAGGAGATCCGGCCGTTAAATGCAGCTGGATTAGAAAATCGTGTCCCGGAAATATCCCGATGATTTATCCTCTTTTTTTTAGCTTGATAACAGACTTTCAGCGATTAAATTTTGTTTCGTGCGTTTGTTTCGTAAACTTGAATATCGTTTATGTCTTACGAAGTTTCGTTCATTTCAGCTCTAATGACATTAAATCATCCTTCCTTTAAATTCAAAACACGTTTTTAAATGTATAGTTTCCTCATCATAATGTCATGAAAAATTCTGCAACCATTAAAATGGTTTGAAAGATTGCATGAATTCATTTTCAGAAATTTCTATAATAGAGAGCGAGCAGGCTTGGATATTAATGTATAAGATTTCAATTTGAGTTATTTGTTTTGGTACATAAAAAAATACAAATGTTTTAAAATTAATTTTTATTATCAAATCTATTTTATTTTCAAAATTTTTTTTTAAAGAAGCATTTTTTACTGGTTTTGACAGAACCGGTTTTGTTTGACATAAAACTAATCTAGATTTCTTCTTTTTGACAAAAACCTGTTCTAGATTCCACAAAAAATAAAATTTTCTTAATATTTAAAAAAGGCATTTGCATGAAAAATTTTATTCCATAAAAATTTATTTGCATTTATATTGCTTTAAAAATGTATTGTAAAGAAAAAGAACGATGTTTATTAAGAAGTTAAAACTGTTTTTAGACACAATCGGGTAAGATGTTGGAATTTGAAATGCTGTTAAATAAAAAGAAATTTAGTCTTGTCAAAGCAAATGAATTTCTCCAAAAATTGTTTTTTTTAATTATTATTTGAGTTTAAATAAATGTAAATTCACATGGTTCAATGTGAATAAATGAAAATTCTGCATTTCCAGTACTTTAAAGTTTTTATTTACTTTTCAGCCTACAAAGCAGTGAGAGACATTCCACAACTAGTGGATAAAATTGTGAATGGAAATATACAAGTTGAAAAGCTCATAACGCATCGTTTAACACTGGATAAAATCAACGAGGGCTTCAAAATGTTAAAATCCGGTGAATCGTAAGTTGCTTACTGCTCATTCTCTATGAATGTTTCTTTTTTAACAAAAACATGTTTCTTTTTTAACATACAATTTTCATTAAGATTGTAGTATACCTTTAGAATTAATGTTTAACAAATTTGAAATAAATTACTCAAACTATGGATTTGTTATACAGAATAACTCTAAATTATCATTTTAAACCTTGATGTACGATAGCAACTCATTGTAAAAAAGTAAAAATATGCAATATAAAAGTTCAGTTACAACTACAGTAGATCCTTAGAAGTATACGAAGTTTATATTTTCTTATATGTTGGGTTCATAGTTTTTGATTTATGAAATGATAACTTTGATATTTATAAAGACGTTTCTTTGAAAGATCGATTTTATCATCTAGTGTGTAATTAATTATGATCTGAGGAATTAAATAAAATGCATTTAAGAATTGATCGATTAGAAACTTTATTCACTTCAAATTTAGTATATAAATTGAAAATAACAGCCAACTTGCTTCGAGCACTCAAAAAAAGGCGCTCTTTTTCAAGACTTGCCAGAGAGGCCAGAATAGTAAGGGCTAGAATAATAGGACGGGCTAGAAGTAATAAAGGTGGTTTGAAAAATCTAATGTAGCCATCGAAAAATGGAAAAATGAAGTTGAAGAACAAATTTGAAAATAACACAGTAGCTGAGAGAGAATAAAGATAATAATAGAACAAGAAAAACCACAGTGGTCGAGAGAGGCATATCGGGGTAAAATGCATTTTCTCGAGCTCTGGAGAGGTGGTGAGGAACTAATGTCGTTAACAAGGGAACATATTAGAATAAAACAAGATTCCAAGGCATTAAGTTCAGCTGATGTGACTAGGGTGGAAATAATTTTGGTATAGACGAATCTATTGCCTTTAAGTTGGACCTTTAAGTTGCCTTAAGTTAAGTATTTTATTGTCATGCTCTAAGTTATCATGATAAAAGTACCAAATTTTACCCCATTTACCAAATTTTACCACATTTTATTGTTAATTTTACAAAATGTTTATCAAAGTGCTTTAGTTGAAATTGCTGAACTTTTTGGCATTTCCATAGAGCCAGAAGCACGGTAAATGTTACCATATTCTGGTCGTTTTTTATTACCATGCTTTCTAACTTAAAGTTTCTCTATTTTCATTATTTTTCATGTATATACACATCAATCTATCACAAATATAATTCGTTAAGAAATTGTCCTGATTTGGAATTTTAGAAAAATTTTTAATTCTATGATGAGACAATTTCGCCTACATTTTTATGTAAGTAATTAATTTTAAATAAAATGCTTTTTACTTTTTGCTGAAAGAGTATACTTTTACTTTTTTAACTAATAAATTTCATTTTATTCTTACAGGCTAAGGACTGTGATAGATTTTAACAAGAAGGAATAGATAAAAGAACAACAAACTCTGGCAACGTTATTTTTGATGGAAATTAAATTCAATATTGTAATAAAGATAACAATATTATGCTGGCTGCTTAAGATTCAATAACGCATTTTATTTTTGTACAATTGTTTTTTTTCTTTTAATGAATATAATAAAATATAAAATTATTTTTGTTTAATTTTGAAATAATTGTTATTCTATGACTAATGAAGCTGGAATGTATTTATTATGTGCTTAGTTAAGTTGACGCCCTGTGGCTGAGTGGTAGGGCTTCGCGCTACCGTGCCACAGGTTCTGGGTTTGATTCTCGGGCCGAGCGAGGTTGACTCTGCCTTTCGTCCCTTCAGTGGATCGATAAATGAGTGCCAAGAATGCTTAGGAACTAAACACTGGGGGTTCCGAGTTCGGCTGACCCCCTGACCGGAACATTTGCTCCTGCACCCCAGAGCCCAAGGTCAAGAGAACTGAGATGGGCACAATAGGCCTTGGCCCTCTATGGGCTGTCGCGCCACTGAGTTTAGTTTAGTTAGTTAATGTTGAATAAAAGGTTCAAGGTTTAGTTATTTCTTATGTTTCAACATGAAGATCTTATGAGTTCTTATTTACCGACTGGAACTTATCTCTACTCATATAGGTTCATAATATTTTGATTTGCAAAATCAAGGAAATTAAAAATACCCTTATGGTGTGAGGTTTAGCTGTAAACTCAGTAAATATCTACGATTTTTCTACCTTGTGTTAAAATATAAAACTTTGCTAATCAAAATATAATTTTTAATCAACTTAAAACCATAAATGAATTAACAGAATATATTTACTTTTTTTTGTTTCATTTTTAAAGGAAACAATTTAAGGGTTCTCTTTCACAAAAAAGGCATTTTACTAATTCTTTGCTTATACCAAAACAGTCAAATGCCATTCTCTGCGGAGTGTTAAATGTTTGAGGTCTTATAGAATTAGCAACATTTTATAATTCTGTGATGCCAACTAAGAACGTCTTTCTTATTTTTGTGATTGCTGGTTTGCGGTGACTCAGGACTGCGGTTCTCGCCTCCCATTGAGGTGAGCCTAGGTTCGAATCCCAGTTTTGTCTGGTCGTTACAAATTCATCTCCCGGCTTGCACATACCACATTGCTGACATAAAATATCCCGAGTAGTAGACGAATCATGCAATTGAATACCCTTGCCATTGGGATAACATAGGGAGGTTTTCGTCTCCATGTAATGCAAATGCGAGTTATTTTGTCCAGATGTTTAATTCAAAAGTTTCCTTGTCTTCTGGATTGGGTTTAAAATTATGAGTTGAACATTGTCATAAATTCAAAACTGGATCGGCTGTTCAACGCCGGTAATAAAGTAAAATTTCTGCCGACGTGTAGAGCTTGTCGTGAACAGTTTTTGTGACAAAAACATCCTGACGTATGTAGCATATGTTATCTAACACAAGTTGTCTATCTAGCACAAGTTGTTAAATTTGAAATTCGTAGTCAAAAAAGAAAATTTTGGATCGCAACGGATAATTATTGAACAGAAATAAAAATGGATTTCTCTTTTTAAAATAACTAAAGTTTTAATGAAATTAAATTAACTATGCGTGAAAATAAGTCAAAAGAGAAGAGGAAATGAAATGAAAGTGAATTAAGAATGTCGGGTATATTATTATAATGCGAAAACTTTTATGATTCGAAATTTTCTTTTGTATTGAAATGGTCCGAGCTGGTTTTGAATCAAAATTTCTAAATCAAAATAATCACAAAACAAATAATCAAAAACAGAATAAAATTCCCTATTGTAAACATTTAAATATTTTCAAATTAATTTTCAATAAATTTTAATCAATTTGGTGCTGGAATAAACATTTTTGGAAATAATAAGAAAAGCAATCTAATATACAAAGGGCACAAAGTATTAGTAATTTCCAGTAAAAATTTTTAAATTTCATTGCCTGAAGGACATACCAAGAAATAAGACTGATTAATTAGTGTTGAAGATTTTAATGCTATAAAGCGAGGTATAGTTTTAAATGATAAATTTAAAAATAATCGTAAATAGTTTCTGATGAAGAAAAACTTAAAAATGAGACTTTTGAAAATTTTTATTTTCGAGGAATTACTAATTTAAATTTTAGATTTTTGTTATTTAAAACTACGAAGTTTAACTGGATAAGGTACGTAAAATTCCGATCATTAAATCAAAAGTTACACAAACCAGAAGAGTCGTACCTCAAAAGAAATTGTTAAATGGGGCAATGCTGGTTACCTACTATTCCTCTCATGTATTTTATAATCCTGGTCGAAAATATATAAATAACAATATATTACAAATATAAAGAGCCTACTAGTCTTATTCATAAACAGATAATACAGAGAAAAATTCATAATTAAAAAAATGAATTTCGAATTAATTTTATACCCTATTAGCGATAATTATTTTCACATTTTTCTTATTATTATATTCAATTAAATTTATTAGAAACTCTAAATTAATTGATATTCTCTTTCATTTTTTATTGGATGTAAAAAGGGTTGCAAATTACCCTAAATTAAAAATTTAAATTTGAATTTTGATTGCTGTCTTAGATTGCTCAGAATACATGTGAAGTGAGATGAATCATTTGGACACTGGTATCAGAGACAAAAATATTACTAACCGAAATCATTCGTGTGAGAGGTATCAATCTCAATGGAAATAATATTGTCTCTGAAATTCTGTGCAAAATAACCAATAAAATTCTCAGGAAGGGCACGATAATCATTGCTTATAAAGGAAGTTACTCTGATGAAGGGAAGATTTAAGAGGTATTAATATACCTCTTAAATCTTCCCTTATCGTAAATATGAATTCTATTCCTTAATCTTAAATATGAATTCTATTGTGTTTTCAAAATTATGTATGAGAAAAGGTTTCTTTGGTCGAATATGAAAGATCTTCGTACCACAATTCATTGTTTGGCACAATTCTTGGAATAAATACGAAAACAATGGGTGGATTATGGTTCATGATCGAAAACGCTCCGTTAGCGCAGTCGGTATAGATTTCACCTATTTCGCTGCTGGAGAACTGGGTGTCTTGTTCGATCACGACAGCTATATAAACGCTTGGCGTATATACATAGAGAGGATATTTCCGTATCGTGATCTATCGCGCCAATTACAATAGCCAAGGTGCCAAATAAATTTTAAACTTGCAAATTAAAAAGAAAATCATGTAGATATTTGCCCGAGGGTGGATGCAAGTTATACCTTTCGAGTTGGCCCCGTTCTGTGATGTTTTTTTTTTAGTTTCTCGCAGGTCGTTGCCCTGAAGTTGCCAAGATTTGGTGATTATTCTGCCACAGATCACGATACGGAAATCTCCCCTATATGACAAGGTACACGTTATATCTGTTGTGACTGAATGTCCCCAATTTGGTAGTGGCCTAGAAGTTTAGAGAAAAGGGCACCAACCTATGCGCTATCTACGTCATAGTCAAAATTACGTGGTTCAAATTCTAAATTTATCTAATCAAAAATACTTGACTTTCCTGCCATGGCCGTTAAACGATAGAGCCTGAACAATGGGGTTAGATGCTTAGCCATGGTTGGGTAGTCTGCGGAGTATGAGCAAGTGGGTACTTTATTTACGTAGCACTAAAACTGCACAATGGGTTATTTGTGACGGTCTTGCAAACATTCCTGAAAGATGATCCGCAGACATGCCATCATAATTTTGTTCCTCTGCAAAGAAGGCTCCTCTGCTTTTATAGTCCGAGGAATTGCGCGAGAAATAGAGTATTTTGTGACAGAATAGTTCAACGATGACCAATACCGCGCATCCCATGCAGGCTGATCAAAGTGGTCACACATCCGCTTACCTGACATCAGCTAGTGATACTTGACTTCGGTGTTCTATTGGGAATGGTGTCTTTACGTCTAGTTCATTGCGGAAACGAGAGTGGAGCATAACTAATGAGTGGCAGTGTATGCATTGATCTAAAATCTTTAATATTCTTATTTTTAATGATACATTAAGAATGGTTATAAAAATGTACACTTTATACAATAATACTCTATATATAATAGCAGCTCCTATACATTTTGTGAGTTAAATTACACTTCAAAAAAATGCATTTGTCCTAAGAAGCAGAATAATTAAAAGCATTCTAGGTCAAAAATTTTACCTTTTCATATTATAAAGAAAACAATCATCTTGTAAGTTAAATTCAGGTATTTTAAAATATTAAAAAAAATTGCCTTTATCTAATTTTTGAAAACTTAATATCAATTTGTATAATCAAACAACACGTCAATTTTGTTTTCCAGAAGTTTTGCTTTTCGTTCAGCACTATCACGAATTTTACGCAAACTGTCTGTAAATTGGCATCTAAGATTGTCAGTTTCCTTTTCAACTCTATCGATTTCTTTTTCGAGAACTTCGTTCTCTTTTCTTAACTTTTCGATTTTTCTTTGCCTATAGAAATCTTTCGATATAACTATGTCATTACCGATGACTTTTGCACTATCCAATTTTTTTGTACCTCGTCCAGATTTTCGTTCAGAATTAGTTTCTAAGTCTCGGTTTTCACTGATAATATATTTTAGCTTTGATTTAGACTTTTTAATGCTTTCTTCAAGTTCGTGTATTTTCTGTTTCAGTTCTTTTATAACAGCCAAATCCTCCTTAGTTATGTTTTTGTAATACTCGTGTAATTGTTCTTTGTACGATAAACAAGAATTACGAAACTTGTGTTCTGCGATTCTCTTAGTTTCTAATGCTTCCGTTTCAATTAATTCAATATTGAATTTCAAGTCGAATGTGGTATCCTCAAGCATTTTTGTAAAGGCCTCAGTATTTTTCTCTATTAACTTTTCCTGATGCTCTTCTAAATCTTGTATTTTTTCAGCTGCGCTATACATAGCTGCTCTTTTTGCAAGATGGACCCTACGGCTGTTGACTTCCAGAACTTTTTCACTCTCAATAAACTCCTCTTTCAAACGATTTAGCTCTTTTTGGTGGCGTTGAGCAAGATGTGCTATTTTCGTTTCTGTGTCAGAATTGACCATTTTTTCATGCTGTATACTAGAAAATTCTCTATAGTTTAAGCCTTGTTCTTTGTCATTGATTTCTTGCTGCACTTTTAGCTGTAAATCTTCCATTTCTATGTCCTTACACAAAAGTTCATTTTCCATTTCCAAAAGATCTTGCTGCCGTAGTTGGTAGAATTGTGCCAACTTATCGCCAGAACTTCGGTAGAAACTACAATGTTTTCTCATTTCTTCAATGCCTTTTTCTAACATACGGGCGTATTTTTTCAATTCGTCGGTCGTCATTGTGTTAACATCGTAGCCGACTTCTTCGTCCTCTTCTTTTTTCTTTTTTTTATCTTTCTTTTTCGGAGGCATTGTTTTTAAAAGTATATTTCACTTATATTACCAGAAATCAGAAACACTTTAAGTCTCTATGAAGTTGGTTGAAGAATTTTAAGAAACTGCTTGTAGGAAACCGAATCGAATAAAAATTTGAAAGTTAAATAATGCAAAAACAAGCAAATTGCTGAAAATTTAAATTTTTCTTAACTTTTTAAAGTGGAAATATCATCTAGAAATAGTTGAAATCAATAATTAAATTTCCATTTCTCAATAATACATAATCAGAAATTTTTTACATTGCATCTTTCTTTAACTTTTTATATTCTCATGTTAACCTTAGAGTTTCTGAATCATCAAGACAGGTAAGATACTATTACTGGACAGATTTTAATACATATTGATAGATAAAAACAATGAGATACCTGCAAGTGACGTAATATGGGTATCTCAATCCTGATTGGTTGTTGAAATGTGGAATTTGTTTACGTTAGCAACTGTTCGTTCCATTCTACTTCGAGAAAGCCAAGCCCTTCGAGAAGCCAAGAGAAAAAGGCGTGTACTGCATAAAAAGATAGAGTTTCCATATCGTGAAGCTGCTGATGCATTAATGTATCTTACGGTAGGCACTAGACCAGACATGGCATACACTATTAGCATTGTTTCACGTAAATTAGAAAATCCCTCCAAAGAAGATTTTATCAAAGTAAAGCGAGTATTTAGATACATTGTAAGCTCCAAGCAAAAATTCATTATCATGCTAAAGACCCGGAGTTCTGGAATGCTTCTGTGATACTGACTTTGAAGCTTACATGAAGATGATAGGTCGACGAACGGTGATGCTATATCCTAATTAAATCAACGTCAAGCTATGGTAGCAATATCAGCCAACGAGGCTGAGATAGTTGCAGCAAATGAAGCCAAAAAGGAATTCATATGACTTAAAAAACTTTGTAGAAGAATTTCCTCCTTAAATAAAATGTCAATAATTTTTGTTGACAATTGTGCATCTGTCAGACTAGCTCAGAATCTTGAGTTTAATCGTAGAACTACGTGCATCAGACTAAAATTTCTTCATTTGTTAAAAAAGTTTTCGAAGAAGAAATTAGCATACAGCAGGTCTCAACAGAGTTTTAACTTCAAACTTTGAGAGATGTGCAATTCAGTTTTCTTTTTTTTCCTTTTAAAAAGGGTAAAAGTTGAAGTATGCTAAATAGAAAAAATTGCAATTTATATATTTTGTAATCTGGTAATCTGGCCAGGTCAGTAATTTCATATATGAGACCAGCTTTCTGTTTACATTTTTATCGTTCTTTTTTTTTCTTTTTGTTACTGTGCTGAATAAGCACTGATTTAACTTTAAGATATCAGTTTTAGTATTTAATTTTTGCTTAACTCAATAATTTCTACAAAACTAACATTTCAACGATGCTAAATAATTCTCACAAGTAATTGAACAAAAAAGATCTTAGGACGGAACTTTCGAGATATCGTTTAACTTTAAAAATGATTCGTTTGTAAAGATTCCTCTTCATGTAGTAAAATACTAATATTACCGTTCGTTCGGCGATTTCTTTATACGCATTACGTTAGCATTTTTAACTAGAGGGTTTTTGCAAAATCTCTTTCTATTTTTCAAGTGGCCCCAAAGTACCAAAGAGAGATCAAAACAATGTAATTATGGTGTAAAATTTCAAATTTTAAATGGATACATTATAAAGGAATTTAACATTTTAAAACCAAAGGGGGATGTACCTCCATGGTGAAATTTTGAGCAATTTTCATTATTACTATAGAGAGCGAAGTTAAGATGAAACAAAACACTAATTTTTAACTAAATTTCATCAGTGAAGTACAAAAGATGTACAGATATACAGTCTTAAGTTAACGTATACTTTTAATTAGTCGCAATTAATTTATTAATGTACAGCGTAATGTTTATCGACAACTGGATAAATTTTACAGATACAAGTTTGATGATCGTTTTTTTTTCTTTTTTTTTTTTTAAAGTTTATTGTAAACAAATAAGTAAAACATGCCTTGATTAACTTCAGTCAATTCGTGATAATCGTGATTTATTTATTAAATAAGTAAAGTTTGCGTCATTTTATCATTCTCTGATTTAGCAATTTAATTTCCTTAAACGAATTATCTTTCATTTTCCGCACGGTAGAAAAAAAATTTCCTAATAAGAATTTTGAAGTTAATATTCATTTTTGTTTCATGGTAGAACATTTTTGTTTGTTTTGGGTTTTATTTTCTAATTTGAAAAATATAATTATATTTTCGCAATACTTATTATACCAATTTACTGGTGATTATTTTAAAAATAAATAAATACATAAAATGTGATTATAAATATCCTAGTATTATTATAGTTAATGTCTATTAACCTACGTCGTTCAATCATGTCAATCATGCCTTTTATAGACTTTAATTTGTAGAGGATGTTATTATTTCTCGTAGTAATTTTTCATTCTTTTTTTATTGATTATTTGGTATTTAAAAATAAATTATTTGTTTCTGTACATTATATCAAGAAAACGAATCTTTTGGCAGTACTAAGTTACGCTTGTACCGGAGATCCACCAATCAACATGAAGTATCAACACTCCTCAAAGGGTACGCCGA
This sequence comes from Parasteatoda tepidariorum, assembly GCF_043381705.1. NCBI lineage: Eukaryota > Metazoa > Arthropoda > Arachnida > Araneae > Theridiidae > Parasteatoda > Parasteatoda tepidariorum. Next base: position 55,599,281 of record NC_092209.1, on the reverse strand, counting down.
CATGTCCCTCATCTGTGGTAAGTTACTTACACGGATTCTGAAAAAAATAATTCAAAATAAGCAAATAAATAAATAAATAAAACCTGAAATTAAATTCAATAACAGCTGTTGTAATTATAGCAGAAAAAAATAATTTTGATTTCACACTGAAAAGCATTCCGGATCAAATTCCGGTCAGAAATACTGGTAACCGAGTGCAGCATTTATAGAATCCATATTACCATAAGAAATTTTAACCGTAATTTTTACAGTATTATTCATTTAGTTACAATCATTCGATAATTTTATAGTAAATATTACTGTATTTCAGATTTGTTGTTCCGTAAAACTTTACGGTAAAAACGCATTTTACGATCAAAATACTGGTACCACGGTACTTTTTACCGTAATTTGACCTGGAATTTTTTGCAAAGCAATTAGCAATCAGCTCGTTAACCGAATATTTAAAAACTATAAGAATTTTCTTTTAAAATATGATAAAAAATATTTAAATGATCTCCCTAGAAATTTACTTTTATTAGAAAGGGACCGAATGTCAAAAAATTCTTCGATAATTTTAAAAATTAGAAAGATGAAATTTAATAATTTTAGAAAGACGAAGTGAGAAAAAAAGTTTACGTTTTTGAATTTTATTATCTTGTACTACAGTTTTCTCCATCTAATTTGTTTTGGGATGTAACACTGGAGTAAATGTTTTGGAATTCAATTGTTTGTTCCAAAAGTTATATTAACAAAAATAATGGAATATTTATATCGTTAAGCAGAGAGCTTGAATTCTTAACCGTAATTTAGAATAAACATTTTCCATCTATTAAATTGAAATGAAATATTTATTATTAGTTGATAAATAAATAAATAATCAGATTTTATTTTTTATAATCATAAGAATTGCGCTAGACAATTTTATTGAAATTGATTTTAGATATTTAAACATTTTAATAAAGTTATTTTTGACATAAATCCAATTTTTATTGTTGCGAAAACATGATTTGTTGATTTATTCCATTACTATAAACATAAATGATTTTTATAGCAAGAAAGTTTTCTAATTTTTGGGTTTTAATAACTTTCACAATAGTATTCGGTCTCAAAAAATATTCTTAAAATTCTGTGCATACTAGATCAACCAGATGTTTTTCTTCTCTTTTGGTATTGTTTCTAATGCTGCTTACCAATACCAGTATGCCTGCTTGGTGAGGCCAGAGTGTGCAATTGTTGTTTTTCAGTGGCGCCATCTAGGGACAAGAATATGACTTCACACGACACAGACAAGAATAAGACACACGTTACAGCCTCTTTATAGGGCGGACCCATTCTTATATCAATTCATTCATCCACAGATCGCTCTTTTGACCTGAACCAGAAAACGACCAATTTCCAATTCAGTACCATAGAGGTAGGATTTTTGTGGGAACATAGAGGACTTTGTGACCAGACAGATTTAACACGCACTAGGCACCATTTGCTACACGAGGAGTTTGCAACCCACGAGGATCGAATTCACGACCTTTAGCACATGGGCCCAATGCCCTACCAACTTGGCTATCGCGGCCATTCTTTTTTTACTTCTTTTTTAATATATAATGAGTTTAAAATAAAAATGCACAAATGCAAAAATAAAAATGCACAAGTTAATAAACACTGTAAAAAATTCTGCATTTATATAGTTAAAATTAGCTTACATTTAAAAAAAATTATTTTGTTTAATAGTAACAAAAGACGAAACTTAGCTTATCGTAAATAAGATTTACGTTAACATGGAAAAGCATCACTCAATCAGAAAAAAGAGAACTCTCTTTCAAGGACACCGCTTCATATCTTGCTTTCAGAGACAAGGATTTCTGAAAGCTCTCTCAGCTTGATAACGTCGCGGAAGTTACTATGAAACAAGCGTTTTAAATTGAACAACAGATTCTTCCTCTAGTCGCTGCTCTGTTTCCTGTTCTGATATAATTAAGTGAGTAAGAATAAAAATTCGATTGTACTTTCTACTTAAATAATTTTATGTTTAGTGTTATTTCAGTTGTTATTCACTTTTAATGTGTTTGAAAATTAAATCTTATAGTTGAATTGTCGAATGTATTGTATTGTCGAAATATATTAAATTACAGACGCACTGAGAAAAAAAAAGTATGGACAAAACTACCTGAAAATGGTAACATTTTCTGAATCTATGGGAGTGCCAAAAAACTCAGAAATATTTACCGAAGCACTTTAGTAATCATTGTGGTAAAATGTAATAAAATATTGCCTTATAATGTGTGATAAAATTTTGTAAACGTAGTAAAATTTGGCTTTATTTGGTTAAATTTACTTACGTGGTAATAAGAACTACAATTTTGAAAACCAGAAATTCCGGTGCACCGTTACAATATGAACGCAAAAAAATTACCAAATTAGCGATTTAAATACCGTATATTTCTGTTTTTATTACTAAAAGTATGGCTTTTTTTTAAAAACGAAAAGTCATAACTATACTGTGCACTAATTTTACCAGATTTTTCATTCTCATAACAAGCTTTGCATTCATATTTTTTTTAAAAAGAAAATATCAAAATTTACTTTCACGTTTTAAATATGACAGGGACTATTTTTTTGCAGCTCCATCATAGCGTAGTTTGCAACATAAAAGTATATTGATGTGTGTCATTTTATTAATGATTAATAGAACACATTTTATTTCAGAAAACCGCCTTTAAATGGTTTTAGGGAGTCTTCTATTGCTTAATTTTAAACTTATAATCAAATAAATAACCAAAAAAGGCAAGGCACTTTTTGAGTAACTAACTGAAAAGTAGAATTAATAACAAAATTGCTGTTCAATCGACGAATTCAATCGAAGAAAGAATTTTTATGTACTAAAAGAAACTATAGCTGTGAATGACTAATAGGTATGCAGATATTAACAATTTATTTGTAAATGCATATATTTGATCTAAATTTTATTAATTAGCACTGTTACTTTTTTCTGAATATCAGAAAAATATGTGAATGCATTTTTAAAAGAATGTTTTGGGAGTATGATAACTAATTTTGTTAAGCGTGATTTCAAATTGCGATGCTAAATGTGCAAATTAATATCCATGAATAGTTTCAGAATCTATCTTTAAGTACATGAAATATATATTATTGTTTGGGGGTATTGACTGAAAGTTTTCATGCGTACTCAACTTTTTTTCCACTATATTATCAATCGATTTTTCTTTAGATTCTTACGCTATTTAAATACCCTAAAACCTTTATTTCGTTCTTGAATCATTTCAAATTTTTTTTATACGTTTTCCTGTATCACTTATCATTTTTTAAAAAAGATGATGAAAATTTTATACAATTAAAAACTAGATTATGATAAATATTTTATTGTTGTTTACAATATGTAATTTAATAATTTGTAAGATTAAAATATATAAATAAAAATTACAAAACATATTTTTGCATTTCAGTTCTTGGCTATGTCTACAGCAGGTAAGGTATGAATTATTAAAAATATTATTTTATTCCTAAGTTTTCATTTTAAAAACATTTGGGAGAACTCAATAAATGCTTTGAATTGATATCAGTAATTTTCTTGAGTACTATGGAGCTTTTGCCCACAATTTTGTTAGTTTTACATAAAAATATCGAATGTTTTAGATTAGTATTTATTTCTGCCTTATGTTCTATATATATTTGTGACCATTACATTTATTAGAGTTATTATCAATCACTGAATTGATAGTAATGACTGTCACATGTCTTTTATACACAAGTATTTATAACCGTCACATTTATTAGTGTTAACAATCACTGAATTGATAGTAATGATTGTCATATGTCTTCCATGTATAAATATTTATAACCGTCATATTCATTTGTGTTATTAACAATCACTGAATTTAAAGTAATGACTGTCACATGTCTTCTATATATAAGTATTTATAACCGTCGCATATATTAGCGTTATTAACAATCACTGAATTTAAAGTAATGACTGTCACATGTCTTCTATATATAAGTATTTATAACCGTCGCATATATTAGCGTAATTAACAATCACTGTTTATTCCTAAAATCTGCTACACGTACCTGCTACACCTTTTTATAAGTATTTTTAACAACCATATTTATTATCTTTTCTTTAAAATCATTCAAATATTCTGATCAGTGTCAGAATGGTTCAAATATTTATTCTGTAGTATGTTCACGGAAATGATACACCGAAAGTAAACAAATAAGTTGCCGGAATCTTGATCAGGGTTTTCGCTTTACTGGATTTTTTCTGCATTTTTTATTTTTACAGAATTATTCTACAAAAGAATAACAGTTTAAAATCATTTGCTTTCTTAAAACGTGGTTTTTTCTGACGCTTTTATACAGGACTAAAAGTTGAACTGTTTTAGTTCTCCATCCTTGTATGAATCAGAACAAACAAATCACAATAAAAAAGGTAATAAATATTCTCCACGCCAAACAGCCAAACACGTGATTGACATCGCCAAATGACACATGCAACTGTCTAAGGGTGTTGCATAAGGGTGTACAGTAGACAAGTCCATATTTCCGCTTAAGGGGTTAGGGTAGAAGATATGTATGGAATACCAGCAGTATACTAAATACGGCATGAGACTCGATGCTTGTACAAAATTCACTAAAAATCGTAAATATTATTTTATTTTAGTTAATTGAATTTTAACATATTATGTTTTATTAATATGACATTTTTGTTTGAACGCCTTTTTTATGGCATATAAATCGCTACTCTACTCTTGTAACTACTCAAATTTCCCATATTTTCACGGAACTTATTCTCCACAGCAGTTTTCTTCAAAACATTTAACTGTTATCCTCAATATCATTTTACAAGATATAATCTTTGGCATACAATATCGTAAATCAAAAATGCACAATGCGCAAAACAATTAATTAATTAATAAAAACGGACCGCCCTGAATAACTTTAGATCTAAAGATCGGATTTTTACGTTCTAGAGCTCAATCTTAATGAGTCAAGAGGCTATTCATAATTTTTCATTATTTTATTTAAGAATGATCGAAAAAATTTTGAATTGTAAGGTTTACAAATTTTTGCATCATTTTAAAGAATGTAATCTTATATGGCAAAATAGAAAATTTGAACAAAATCGGTCGAATAGTTCCAGAGAAATCAAAATTTAAGTATCTGACTTTTTCGAAAATAAATTTCTATATAATTCAATTATTGTATAAGGTTGTGTATGATACATATTTCTCACGAAAAATAGTTAAAGCTTTTATACACCTTGTTCCAAAGTAAAAAAAAAACATTTAACACACAAAGTAAAAAAACATAAACACGCATAATTTTTTTTTAATTTCTCATTTTATGCTTCATGCTATATTTCAGCCAATCACTTGTCGTGCAGCAGTTGTATGGGAACAGAATCAACCCTACAAAATAGAGATTGTAGAAGTTTCTGTGCCAAAAAATGGCGAGGTGCGAGTTAAAGTTAGTAATAAATTTTATTTTTGATATAGAGTTAATTTTATTTGCTTTACAAATAGTATAAGATTTTTGTGGCATTTCTTTCTAAGCCATACACCAGCATATCAGTTGCGCCTGAAAAATTCCTCATTCGAGAAATTTTAAATTCTTATTATGTAAACTGAAGTGGATCAACTAACTCCATCTTAGATCATTATGTGATAAAGAAAGTTGAAGCACAATGAGTGTACTGTTTTTCTATCTCGTATAATTTGGGCTACCCTCTGTTGGGCAGAAGAAATAAGCTGGAGGTGTACTAGGTTTAAAATAAGAGAGGTAAAGAGACTCATATAGCACAATTCATGAATAATATTTACTTTTCATGAATAATATTTACTTTCCACGTAAGTGCAAGCGATTTACTTTAGCTAATTTTTTTGTTCCACTAGCAACGATTGTTATTGTTGTTTTAAAAGCTTCAATGTTTAGAATAGATTATACTATTGAATACAAGTATTTTTCGAGTGTAATGTGATAAATAATTAACTTACTATAATAATTTATTTGAGGAGCATATTTTTATCTAATTTAAACAGTCATGACAAGTTAATTAAATTTAAATTCATTGAACAAAAAGCGAACTTAATGATAGACACTGAAATAAAAAGGAGAGAAAATCTTAATGAAGTTGATGAAGCAATATGCGAGGCTGAATTTGACGAGTTGAAAGCATATATTGATTGTTGGCGTCTTTTAGAACGGGAACTTGTAAAATTTGCAATTTCCGAGGAATAAGATTCTGTATTTGGAGAAAATACTTCGTCGAGAATAACGATATTACTTTATCCTGAAATTCAGCTTCCGGTTTTTAATGGAGTAATCAGAAAATGATTAGATTTTTGGAACAATTTCAAAAAATTGATAAAGATTCTAATCATGATAAATTTTTGCATCTATCACAAGCCATGGTAAAAAAAAAATATATGCTGAGGAGTTGAAACGTTTTCGGCAATGTGGAGACAGCTTTATAAAACCTATGGGCCCCAACTTAACAGTAGATTTGTAAAAAAGGAGCTATTAATTCAAGTTTTTGTGAGAGATCTATTTTCTCTTGTCCTACAAAATGATTGCAATCAAAGAAAATCGCAGAGAGGGCTCTATGATATGTTAGAGACTAAATCACGTGTGTTTAGGAGACCTGAGGATAACCAGAGATAACCAGACATAACCAGAGATAAATATGCATCCATGCTGTTTCCCACGATGATGGAAAAAAAAACTTTGACAGTTCATGCTAATAATGGGCATTCTTTATAATGAAATATTTTATATTGCATCCAGTTATATTGTAAATAATAATTAAAAATAAAAATCAGGAATTTTTGTAGGCCTTTGATTTGTAATTTAACTTCAAAATATATTACTTCTAAGGGTATAATCACATTAAATTAATTGTATTCACTAGTTCTACTAAATTTTGTCTACAAAATTTATCAAATGTTGAAAATATTTATCAGTTTATGTTATTATTTATTAACACTAAATAGCCAATTGATAAACAAATATTCATTAATCAAATAGTCAATATCATCATATAAGCAATTTTTACTGATTTGAGTGAAACCGTAAATAATTTTTTTATGTTCATGCTATTGATTAAAAGAAAATTCATGATTTAAAAAATTTAAATGCTAATTGCATCACATTTATGCTTTGAAAACACATTTTGATTTCGAAAATCTAGTAATAAAGACGATTTTTTTTCATTGGCTGTGGGGTTAGGAGGCTGAAGAATTTATAAATCATCTTAAAAATTCGATTTCCTTTAAGTTTTATATAAAAAAAAACCCAAAACGCAAATTCTTTAAAGCTGTTTCATAACAGTTATTAATTTTAAGTTCAAAAACGGGTAATTCTGGTAAAACTGGTTATTCTAAAACTGGTAAGAGAAATAACGACAATCATCTATTTAGTTTTTTTTTTAAATAAAAAGCAAACCAATGAGTTGTTTTCATTCTCAGTTGACGTCATCAGGAATATGTCACACAGATAGCCATTTTCAAGAGGGAATGTTCCCAAGTGTCGCGTTTCCATTAGTTTTGGGACATGAAGGAGCAGGAATAATTGAAAGCGTTGGGGAAGGTGTTACACATCTAAAGTCAGGTTAGTAAATTTATATTTTCTTAAATATGTACAGAGCCCCCCTCCCCCCAAAAAAGAAAGAAAATGGACCATCCTGAATAACTTTTGATTTAATGATCGGATCTTCATGTTCTGGGATTCATTCTTTATGATTTGAGATGGTGACTACAAATATGCTAATTAATTAGTACTGACGATATTTCAATAAGTTACAAAATCAGACACAAAGACGAACTTTATCAGAATAAACATAGCTATTTTTCGATGGATTCGGATTTCTGATCCTTAAAATATAGGATGTAGCAGCAATCTGGGAAATATTGTCCCCATAGTTTGATCAGTAGAGCGATCCAAAGTTTGAACCTTCTAGTATTAATATTAGTTTTTTTTTGCGTATTTTTCCATATCTCGAGAACTTTTAGAGCGAATTGAATCATTTTTACACACGATTATAAAATTCGTCAATCCAAAGTTCTGTGCAAAAAAATAAATTTTAGTACCTATTTACAATTTTTTATTATTTTTATCAAAAAATTTTGATTTGTAAGGTGTGCAATTTTTTTACATCATTCAAAAGTATCTAACTTTACATGGTGAAATACAAAATTTGAGTTAAATCGGTAGAATAGTTATTGAGAAATAAAATTTTAAATATACGACATTTCTAAAATTTGATTTCCCAGGAGCTATTCAACCAAACTTAAACCAACAAAGATACAAAATCTCTCTATTTTTTACGTTATCCAGTACTGACTAACTCTATTTTTATTTATTGATATTATTTTTTTAATTTTTTTCTATTTTTCTATGGATTTTTTTTTTTAAAAAATGGGCCTGTTCCAAGCCACGTGAGTTTTGAGCCCGCTCCTAATTTTTTCAACTTTTGAGGAGTTAATTGGTTACAGTTTACGGTTGTTATTTCCCTTTTGAATTTTCAGTTGATTCAAGTTATGATTTTCCTTCGGTGTTATTATTTTTAATTTAATAACTATTATTTTATCAACACTTTGAATATTTCTATCTGAAGTTTTTTTCTTCAAATAACAATAAAATAGATAAATTCTTAAAGGATAATAAAGTACAACTTATGATTTTTACAAACTTAGGAAACATTACTTCTGAATGTGGTTTGATCGTTCTACTTTAAACGTACCAATAAAATTCTTAATTTCTTAATGTATATGTCATATGAAATTTTGTCTCGCAGTGGACTGATCGTTAAGACACGGCTCCCAGCAGATCACCGAAGTCAAGCATCACTGGCTGCGGTCAGTGTGCGGGTGGGTGACTACTTGGATCAGCCTGCGTAGGGACCGAGGGTGTGCGGTATTGATCCTCGTTAAACTATTCTACCGTAAAGTGCTCGACTTCGCGTGCAGGTCGTCGGGCTACCGAAGTGGGGGTGCCATCCCCTCTGCAGAGGATCAAAATTGTGATGGCATGTCTTCGGATCATCCTCAGGGATGTTTCCCAGACCGTCGTCAATAGCCCATTGTGCAGCTCTAGTGCGACGTAAATGAACAACAACAACAATCATATGAAATTTTATTTTGATAAAATGCAGCAAAGGATATTGTCGGTTCAGAGTTGGGAAATATTTTTTAAAATGAAAATATTATTTTAAAAACAATTGAATTCTACTACACAAAATCATTTATTAATAACAAAAAAGACAAAGAAAGAATGTCTCCACCATTCTCTTAAAATGAAAACCAATGAAACTTTTCAGTTTATTTTCGAACGCTACCGTCTGAATAGTTTAGAGCGGGCTCCAAAATCCGACTTTTTACCTAGTACATAAATCATTGCAATTGAAGGCCGACAAGGCATTGGTGTATAATGGGCACATTTTAGTTAATAACGTTTTTAAAAACTGTGTGTGCATCTGAAAATATATTTATATCGAATGATCTATCATCATACTTTAAATACTATATTTCTGATTCGTCCTATCTAAATTTTTTTTCTCTCATATTTGTTTTTTATTTGTTTATTTATATTGTAAAAGAAATTTAAAAATAAGCTTAATTGATTTATCTTTAGGGGATTTAGTTGTGTTAACATTTGAAGCATTTTGTGGAGAATGTGATTATTGCAAAAATCCTAATTGTAACATGTGTCTGAAACAACCGGTAAGGTATAGTATAAATAATATGCAGGTATTATGAGAGCTTTAATATATTTAAGTTGTTTAATATGGTTAAGTTGTCAACTTCATACACCTTGGTAGGTTGACCCTTTAAGGTTTTTTTCGAAATCAGCTTCGAATAAACCTCAAATCAACCTTGGCACCTCAAAACAACCGCAAAAATACCTTAAATTTCTGCAAAAGTATCCATTCAGAAGCTTTCCTATTCATATGGTAACAGTTTACCTGGAAATTCTAGTTTTCAAAATTACAATTCTTATTATCACACATTTAGAAAAAAAATACAAACTTGATAAGTATATTTAACCAAATAAATTGTTATTTTTGCCATGCTCTTAGGTATTTTGATAAAATTACCACATTTACTTCATTTTATCACACATTATGAAACCATATTTTATTGTTTTTTTTTTTTTACCAAAATCACTACGCAAGCTCTTGGGTAAAAATTATCGAGCTTTTTGAGATTCCCATAAGGCCAGTAAATTTTACCATATTCTGGTAGTTTCGATCATACTTTTTTATTCCGTGCGTAAATAAATTTTTGTTTGAAAAAAATAAACTGATAATTTGTTTAATTTTGTATTATTTTACTACCTCTTGTAACCTTTTCTCGGAGTTGTAATAACAATTTTATTCAAACTAAAAAATTGATTCAAATGGCTATAAATGCAGAGAAACATATTGTTTCGAAACATTACAACATTGATCATTCGAAACACGATTCAATATAATTCAACTTAATGATCTTTTTCAGACAGAAAATAGATTCCTTTTCTTCTTTATCGACCGACGGAGGATTATGTGAAAGCAATTTATTTATTTATTTTAAACTTGATTTAATATTTTTTACTTTGTTACATTCACTTATAAGAATCTAGTTTCAAATTTTAAAGCAAATATTAATTATTTTTGCAATAAATAAATAAATTGCTTTATAATAGTTTTACTTGGAGGAAGTTGATTTTTTTTGTCTAAATAGGACCCTTAGACCAAAGAAAATTAATCTTATTCTGTTCTTGAAAAATGATGTTTACTAAATATTTGATAATATCACTGAAATTCTTAATTGCTAGGCGATTAAAGACTGATTCTTATTTTAAAGATACATTTTCGTGCAAAAGGAAAATACTTTTTCAATTTCTACTATTAGTACGCACTCTCTCTCTATATATTTATATATCTTGTTCAAATATTCAATTGTTGATAAAATATTTTTTATTCATCCACTCAAGCTCAAATACATTTTTTTAAACTTGTAGTGGATGTATTTTTTTTAAACTTGTAGTGGATGCATTTTTTTAAACTTGTAGTGGATGTATTTTTTTAAACTTGTAGTGGATGTATTTTTTTAAAACTTGTAGTGGATGTATTTTTTTAAAACTTGTAGTGGATGTACTTTTTTTAAACTTGTAATGGATGTATTTTTTTTAAGCTTATAGTGGATGTATTTTTTTTAAACTTGCAGTGGATGCTTTTTTTAAAAACTTGTAGCACTTTTTTCAATGATTAATTTATTAATTGAATTTAATTAATTAATTTTAGTTTCATATCGGAATTTTTTTTTCCCTTTTATAAGATATTTAGCATGATATAACTTCAGAAATAAATATTTTGCCACTTAATATTGTGATTCTGTCATATGTTTATACACATTTATATTAATTGTAATTATTTAATAAATGCAACTAAAATAAAATTTTTCTTTATTGATTTAAGTAGAAATTGATTTAAAATTTTTTTATATTACTTGTTTAAAAGAGAATCTTTATGCTTATTTTTAGAGGAATCATCTTCAAATGGATGGCACATCCCGCATGTCATACAAGGGGAAATTCCTGAGTCAGTTTTTTTCAATAAGCACTTTTTCAGAGTATACAGTGACATCTCAATGGAATGTTACTAAAGTAAGTTTCGAATGTCAGTTACTGAAATTAACCCTTTTTGGTAACCATCCCTTCTTGGCATTTCTTTAATAATGGAAGTAAAGTTTAATTTATTAAAAAATCAACGTTAAAATAATTTGAATGTTAAAATAACTAAAATTTTTTCAGTGCTTATATATCCTGTGGTTTCTATGTTAATTTTGAGAATGGTGAAATGCAAATATTTAACGTAAATATGCATTGACGATTAAATTATCTAACATTTGGAAATTTATTTTAGAGTTGCATTGCAAGATCTCATAAAAAAAACTAAAATTTGGAATTATTCATTGATATTCATAATTTTTATTTCGGTACAAGAAATTCACCAATTTGGCAATTTTTGAAAAAGTTTAATAACTCTTAAAATACATTTTTAAATCAAGACAATTTTTTTCGACTAGATCTATAGTTAAAAATTAAACTGTGCTTCGAGTTTAAAGCTCTTAAAATGTGACTTTTCAGTTTTTTTTAAAAAAAATCCTTGAAATTTTAAAAAACACATTTTTAAACTTTTAAAAAACATTTTTAATTCGAGAAATTTTTTTCAGCATGATTTATCGTTAAAAATTAATTTGTTCTTTGAGTTTTACATTTTTTAGGTTTCAGTCTTCTTCTACCAAGAAAAGCTGTGAAAGCTTTAATTTAAGACAATGTTTTTCCCCAAGAGTTAGAGTTAAAAATTAAACTGTTCTAATTTTAAAGCACTTAAACTTTACCTTCTTAGTTTTCTCCCTCCTATCTATTTTTTAAGCAAATTTTTGTTTTTGTAGATGTAGATCGACGTGTTAGACAACAATAAATTGACACCATTTCATACTCGAATGCAAACATTCACGAATGGTGCAAATGCGCGTGAGCTTGGTGTAAGGATTCTCTTTTTTTGTAGATTTAACTGTGCTCTTTCAAGTTTATGTGATTTGTTGTTAATTTAAAATAAAGTTTTTTTTCCAAATGATTGTATGAGTTGTTCAAAATCAAATTTACAGAAGTATGACACGACCCATTTTATAGTGTAGTTTGTGCAAATTATGACATTAGTAATAATGTATTCAAACTACCTCATAGTAAGTTTTTTCTTTTAATTGGCGAGGATAGTATCAATCTTGTGATATAAACTGATCTTGAAAATATTTTATAATTTAGGAAGTTTCATGAATGCTGGTTTCATTCATATATATTTTAATTTTTTCTTTTAAACAGGTTAATCCTAAAGCAGACCGAATCACTTTATGCTTGCTTGGTTGCTGCGTGCCTACTGGCTACGGGGCAGCAGTTAACACTGCTAAGGTGACTCCCGGATCCACTTGTGCAATTTGGGGTCTTGGAGGAGTTGGCATGTGCATTATTATGGGTTGTAAAAATGCTGGAGCTTCTAAAATTATTGGGATTGATATTAATGACAAGAAGTTTGAATTAGGTATGAAAATAGTACATACATGAGATGTTTATTCATTAAACTTAAAAATTAGAAAAGTTAATTGAAACATATTTTATGTGAGCAAATTTAAAGGTGTTTTAACATCTTTATAAAAAAGTTACTTTGGGCTGTTTTAGCCCAGTGGCCTGGGAAACATTCCAAAAATATCTCAACAATAATTTCACTTTTCTTAAGTTCACAAGAGCAAAAACTGCTCCTAAAACATCATTAAATGTTTCATTAAGTGGGCATCTATTACTATTTGTGAAATTATTATGCGAACCATGGTGAAATTTGAATAAACAATCAGAATTGCTATAGTCTTCGGTCGCGAAAGCGGGTTGATGCTTTAAGAGAATAAAACACTCCTCAAAAATGTAACGGACTGCAATTAATACTATTTATTAAGTAAATGGAGAGCGGTCAAACATATGCTGCCCTCCACCGCAGATATTTCATACTCACAACTACTCTTTTTCGAAGTTTCACTCCTTATAGTTGCTATTCTCATGTACAGAGGGCACTGCTAAAGTACAATATTTAACAGCATTAATGAACGTTATGTGTGTATGCATTAATTTTAAAGTCCTGGAAGTTATTGTGAATGATTGACTCATATGAAAAAGCCGTTCTACGGTTTTTAGTTGAAAAATCATTGAACCATTAAAGATTAGTTGGATAACCTGAGTTTTTATAATGGTAGGTAGCTACTTTATTTACGTCGCATTAGAACTGTACATTGGGCTATTGACGACGGTCTGTGAAACATCCCTGAGGATGGTATGAATACATGCCATCACAATTTTGATCCTCTGAAGAGAGGATGACTCCACTGATTTGTACTTTACGGACCAAAGAACTGCACGCACGCGAAATCGAACGCTTTGAGGTAGAACAGTTTAGCAGTGACCGATACAGCACACCCTTGCCTCGGTCTCAACAATCAATCGATTAATCAAATCAGCTAATCGAAATCATGCTAATCAAAGTGGTTACCCAAATGTTAAGATCTTACCATCTGTTAAGATCTGTAATCTTACTGACCGCAGTCCTTGTCATTCAAAAATTCTGGTGTCCAAGCCGTAGTCATTATTGCATTATTTCGGAATTTTACTGGGAACCATGTCTAAACGATCAGTTTATTGATGAACTGTTTTTTTATAACTTGCTTAAGAAAGATTATTTTATGTAGTCTTTTATGAGGATATTTGAAATTTATGTAGATACTTTAGTTTTGCATTGAATTTTGGTTTGATAAAGTTGTTTACTGAATTGTTATTTTGGATTTATAGCCAAAGAATTAGGTATGACACACTTCCTGAATCCCAAAAAAGTGTCCAATATACCAGAAGCCATAGCAAAATTGACCACAAGAGGAGCTGACTTCTGTTTTGTCTCAGTCGGAGTAGTACCGGTCATGGTAAGTGTTAAATTCATAAATTTCTTTTACGCTACTCATAATTAAAGAGCCTCGAAAATAAAGGTTGAAATGAAATTTTTGAGTAGAAAATTATTTTAGTCTTATTTGGTTACATAAAATAAGTCTATTTTTGTTTAAGTTTCGAAGATCTCAGTAGATGAATGCAAATAATAATTTTTGAGTCATTCAGAGTAGAAGAATGTTTCAAGTGCATTTGGGAACAAACTGTTTGCGAAATACTTGTCAGTAAAAATAGTGTCATGAGCTTCAAATACAGAGGAAAAATGTCGATATGTTTTGAGTGAATGAATTAAAGCACTCATTCTTAGGTAATTTGCACACGAATGACGTATACAAATAGATTTTTAAAAAAATTCAAAGTTGATAACGAAAAAAAAAATAGAAAAATAAAGATGAAAGAAAAAAAACCCTGTAAAAACCACAGTATCCGAGGAGAAGAAAGATGTTTTTAAGAGGCAAATACACATTTGGAATAGAAAGGGCGACACAGAATTGATGTCATTAACTATAGAATAGGGATATGAATGAACAAAGATATGAATTAATGAACAAAGATATGAATTAATGAACAAAGATATGAATGAAAAAAGATTCCAGAACATCAAGAGGAGTTGATGTGAAAAGGGTAGAAATAATTTTGTTATTATCGAAGTTAAATTTATGGCCAAGGTTCCAACAATAGGCGGCAATGTCAAATTAGCGTGCAGTTTTAAACACAATAGCTTAAAAACCTTAGGAAATCTGTTTTTTAAGAGAAAATTAAAACACTACGAGTGCAACCGCAATAATGTACAGTTTAAAAGGATATTATTGATAACAGTTAAAAAGGATTTAAGTAATATTAGGACTCATCAGTTGGAAGCGTGTGTGTAGGAAATTAAGGCAAGGCTTAATATTGAATTTTTTATTGTCAACGTATAAAATTTATCGCTAATTTTTTATATTAACTAAAATGTCAACTGGAAGCTTTATATCTACTCATCGTTTCAATTTTAGAGTAACACGTACTGTCATAAATTTTACTTTTCAAACAACATAGTTTTTCAAATAATTCCGTAATCACTTACTTTTATTTAAATTGCAGTTATTAAAGGTACTTAATATTTTACAGAATGAAGCTTTCAAATCCAGTCAACTACATTGGGGGAAGACAATCATAATAGGATCTGCTGATCAAGAAGCTTTCGTTAAGGCGGGGGTGATTGATCTTCTGTTTGGTAGACAGCTATGTGGTTCTTGGTGTGGATGTGAGTACCTTTACGTTAATAACCATTATTTAATTGTTTTATTTATAGTTTAAGCTCAAATTTGATTTATCAATAATTTAATTCACTTTTACCATTTAGTTATTTTAAGTTAGTTTCAAAAACCGACATGCTTCTGACTTTAATTGTTGAGATTGAATGCTATTGTTTCACGCAATTAAAATGAATTGTTTATTATAGAGGCATGTAATCTGTATGCGAATTGTTTACCGCAACAAGCGGGGATTTTGCCACACATTCCTGAGCCCAACACTAGAGAAGTCAATTGATTTCTTGGATATAGTCTACAATATGCGGCCCTTCTTATGGTTGGAGATTTGAAAATATGCCAATATATATTGTTATTATTGTAATTAATTTGCGTCACACTAGAGCTTCACAATGGGCTATTGGTGGTGGTCTGGGAAACATCCCTGAGGATGATCGGAAAACATGCCATCACAATTTTGATCCTCTGAAGAGGAGATGGCACTCCCGCTTCGGTAGCCCGATGACCTGCACGTGAAGTCGAGCACTTTACGGTAGAACAGTTTTACGAGGACCAATACCGCACACCTTCGGTCCCGACACAGACTAATCCAAGTGGTCACCCACCCGCACACTGACCCCAGCCAGTGATGCTTGACTTTGATGATCTGCTGGGAACCGTGTCTTAACGATCAGTCCATTGCGGGACGCCAATATATATGAAAACTAACCAAGAGCCAATCACATAACAGTAAACAAACGTTCTGGCAACCCAAAGAAGACGTCATTGACAGCAGACAGCGAAAACGGTGTTTCATCAAAACTGAATGAAAATTTTCGCCAAACCTAGGGCCCCTCGACTTAATATCTTAACAATTATTTTAGTAGCTTCAGGAAATAAACAATTATCTCTGGCTTATTTTTGAAGGTAATTGTCTCCAGTTAGTTTTAAGTGACAGTTGTCTTCTCTTATGTTTGATTCGAGAATCACTTTGGTAGTTTCAGAATTGGTGATAATTGTTGCTGTTTTTTGTTGTTGTTTGACAATTGCCTTCATCTTCCAGGAAGCAATTAGTTAGATAGTTTCAGGACTCGAGACAATGGTCTCCTTTTGTCCGAATAGTGTTTTAGACCTTAGACTCAGCTATGTGTCCTAGGACAAAACATTTGGAGAGGTAAGTGTGTTCTGGAAACATTTTTCAGTCCTGGAATTATCTTAGGGAGCTATGTAAGATGTCATAGGCGAAGTTTAAATTTTAACTAATTCGTTATAATTTTTCATACGTTGCTAAGTATAAGTTTTTGATTCTAGTGCATATTGTAGAATAAGAGAACAACAACTTCTGCAGCGAGTATCTGATTTTGAGCACATTTTTTTCTACAGCTTATAAAGCAGTTCGTGATGTTCCTGATCTTGTTGAGAAGTCTATGAAGGGAGATATACAGCTTGAAAAACTAGTTACTCACCGTTTGCCTCTTGATAAAATCAACGAGGCTTATGAGATGCTTAAAACTGGAGAATCGTAAGTTAAACTAATTTGTTACAAATAAATTGGATTCTATCTACAATAAATGAAATTTGGTAATGAATCTTAATTTCCTGCACAAAATTTCCTTCTCTGTTTTTTTAAAATCATAGTGTTATTTTCTTTTTGTACTCATGATTATATCTTTTGATTCAATATACACAGTGCTTCAATAAAAAATATTGAACTAAAAAATAGAAACTTTTTAGATTTGGGTAAAATGGCAAGTTTGGCAACTTTTTTGGTAGAGGGAAGTGATGTGCAATAATGCGATTTTGGTGTTCTATTTTTGATCATAATCACGATATTGTAGTTTTTAATATGCAAATAAATAAATGAATCTACACGAATAATTACTTAATAGTTAATTTATATCTTCTTTGACGACAATTTATAATTTCTTCTTAATTAATAATTAAATTAGTTTCAATGTAAGTACTATTTTTAATCTTAAGAACACGCATAAAATCAATTGAATGTTATAAATCCATAAATCTTCCGTTAAAAATCCAATTGTAATAAAAAATCTTTTATGGCTTGAAACACCCTTAAGTTGGTTTGGATTTACTTTCTGCTCGTTTTTATCAAAAGTTGAGGTACTACATGCTTTCTGTGCTTGATTTGAACATTAAAATAAGAAATATGGGAGAAAGGAACATTAAATATTTTTTTTTATGAATGCAATATAAAAACTTGCGGCAAAGGCTTAAAGACTAAAATTATTTAGAACAAATAAATAAATAAATAGCCCACTGGGCAGTATAGTTTCGTATTCGAGAAAACAGTACATCACATTTTTATATGAGCAATGCATTGGCCGCAGCCCATGTAATGACCATGAAAGAATATTTAAAGCAGAAACTTGTCTGTCAGTAATAACTATCGGTTTCAGGTCTTGAGATCTGTTCGACCAATTTATCTGGCAAATACCTCCACATTAAAAAAAATTTCGTGTATGATACAGTTTTAGCGGCCGGGGGCAGTCTTCAACCAAAATTGAATCAGAACACAACTGATTCCTTAAAAAAGTGAATTTAGGTGTTCAAGGACACATCCATTCGTTCTGATACCGATAAAAAAATCTTTAAAAAACATGGGGGCAAAGGAGGACTGTACGAAACATTGAATTGGTTCTGATATTTAATGTTTCTTTAGTTGATTCTGATATTTAATGCGTAATCGTATATTTTTATAACTGAGAACTTTTTGCGCATGCGCAATGTCTACTTTGATTTGATCAAAATAGATGTGAAATGAGAAAAAACGATGATGGGTTGCTTTGTGTTTAGTTTGATGTGCATACGCGTTTACATATGCCTTATGACTTCAGAAAGTGCATATTTCAGTGTAATACCATTTCTTTCAGTAGGAACGTACTGTAATAAAAGATTTTGCTTTCGCAGATGAATAGTATTTAGTACCAGGTTAATGGTTGCAATATTTTTCATAACATTATCATAGGGAAACTACAGATTTAAAAACATGTTTTGAATTTGAATAAAGGATGATTTAATGTCATTGTAGCCGAAATCAATGAAATTTCGTAAGACATGAACGATATTTAAGTTTACGAAACAAACGGACGAAACAAAATTTAATCGCTGAAAGTCTGATTACAAAGCTTAAAAAACAGGATAAATCATCGGGATATTTCCGGGACATGATTTTCTAATCCAGCGGCATTTAAAAATCGAATCTCCTGCTTGGAATTTTCATAAATAAAGAGCTTTATTCTAAACTTTTGTTCAGGTATCAAATTTTAAAAGAAATAAGATATTGGATTATAATTGCGACAAACTACAACTCAGAGGAAAATTCCCATAAAAGAAAAGGTTTCCGGATTGTCTGTAAATTTACTCCCGAAGCGAGGAATCCTTAAAAGAAAGACAGACCTTTACCAGGAAAAGCATAAAGCAGAAGGTAAGTTTCTTGACTTTAAGTGACGCCATCTACGGCCATGAATACGACTTCAGCTACATTTACGTCACAGCTCGTTTATAGGGTGGACCCATTCATACTTCCATTCAGATAGTAATTTTGACCTGAACCAGAGAACGACCAATTTCCAATCCAGTACCCCCAGATGTATTGATTTGTTGTGGAATCATGGAGAACTTTCATATCATAACCATAAAAAAGATATCTAACTGAACATAGGAGCTAAAATTTTTCTTAGGTAATGGGCACTGGAGAGTACAGGACACAGATTGGGGAGTGCAGTACACTGGAAACTCTTCATGCGTTGAAAGGGATGTAGGAAATATTGTGGTGTCAACGTTAGGACTCGAACCTCAACTCTGTCGGTTTTAAGACAGAGAGATTAGCCCTCTCGGCTATAATATGTACGCAGTTTCAAGGAACTTAGTGGATTCCTTAGGCTGTGCTTAGTTGGTTCGATAAAATTCTGGTTGTTTAACCGTATTAGGTTAAAGTAGTTAATGAATGGTTTTCAAACAGTTAGCCGTTTGATTACCATCTTATTTATGGTTATTTTACTGTTTAGTTGAGTATGGTAAAATAAGAATTAAATAAACTATTATTTAACAATTTTTTCCCGAGAAATTTTTAACAGTATACTAGTTATGATATGAAATGAGTGCCATTCTTCAGCTTATTTCAATTTTTAACCAGACTATTATTTTGCCGGACTATAAAGTTTCAGTATAACAGAATTTTCAAGAGATGTTTTGTTTAGTACAACAATAATCACATTGTCAATGTCACTAACGCGAACTGTTCCCGAACCTAATTGACAGTTCATTTTGATTATCAGTTGATGCTGCTGTATACATAAAGTTAAATAGTGTAAGTCTTAACCGATTTCCAGACATTCTTTTCTAGCTTTAAAGAAAGAACTTATTGTATAATTGTCAGCCTTATTGTATAATAACTTTCTACAAATTCTTTGCGTTTGGAATTCAAAACGCATCAAACTAGAGTCAAAATATTTGAGCAAAAATTCGAATTTGTCCTTTAGAGTAAGAGCAATAAATTGATCACGTGGTATACCTTTAATAGAAAAACGAATGCCATATGATGTAAAAACACTAAGGATGATGTAACATCTTTTTAAAAATATTTTTCTGAAACTAGTTAAATAAAAATATCTATTTTATGTGGGGAAAAAAAATTTTGATTCCAAAAATCACTT
The DNA here is from genome assembly GCF_043381705.1 of Parasteatoda tepidariorum. Classification (NCBI taxonomy): domain Eukaryota; kingdom Metazoa; phylum Arthropoda; class Arachnida; order Araneae; family Theridiidae; genus Parasteatoda; species Parasteatoda tepidariorum. The sequence continues at coordinate 55,578,856 of NC_092209.1, read as the reverse complement.
ACAAAAAACCAATATGATTTTGCCTTCAAATTCAAATTCAATATAATTTAACCTTTTGTTTAAAAGTAGACAAAGCATTTACAAATTAGAATTTTGTATACACAATATTTTCATTTGTTAAGGTCCGTCGCGTCAATTTGTTTCCTTATCCCTAATTCAAAAGAAGCGTAAAATTGCTCTTTTCAGACTGATAGCATTTTTTTATACATAAATTAACGCGTTATGTAAGTCAAGATCGGAAATTGTACATTTTGATTAGCTGTTAATGCTGCCATCCATTTAAAGTTAATTAGTGTAGATCTATATCATTTTTTTCCTAGCCTTGAAGGTAGAAATCTGCATCAACCATGTAGTAAAATAATTTACTACAAATCTTTTGCTTTCCAAATTGGAATGTGATGATCAACGAAGCGGCAGATTATTCACTTTGACATCCGAACAAGAATCTTCGAAAATAAATTGATAACCTTGTGTAATCCGACTGTTCTACTGGCATTCGTGACAATATGTTGAAGTTTCTAAGACATAGGTGGCATCAAGGTCGCCCGAAAGATAGGTTTCGTACCGAAAACAATACTTTAATAAGACAGTTCTCTTTTTTACGCGAGAAAGTGCAATGAAACCCCGTGAAGCAGGTCAAAATAATTATCAACTGCTGTCATATGGGTATAAAAATATGGTCTGAAGTTAAGGGGAGGTGGTTATATATTTATACACCTATAAAAGCTATATTGGATGGCTTAAGTTATCAGTAAACTGATCAGAAAGGTTTTAGTTTGGTAGAAAATAATCATGGGGAAATTGGTAAGTGATTGTTTCACATTTTGCTCAGGGGAAATTTTGAACTATTTCAAAAAGGACAACAATAGCTCAACTTTCATAAGAATCTTCCTGATTTAATCTTAGAATATTAAAATAAAAAGCAATTTAACCATAATTAGCGTAGTTCCGAAGAAAAGAAAATTAAATAAATTGATTAACAATTTGAATAGAAAATGAAATTGATTTCTGGGTATAATGAATTGTAGTTTAGTACTTATATGAATTCTCCTTCGTTGCAGTAATTTTACTTTAATATAAATTGAAAAATCATCAAATAAATAAAATTAGAAAAGAAAAGTTGTAAATAAATATAAAAATTGAGTCAATACATAAATTCAACTTCAAAAAAGCTTAATAACAATCTGTTTTGACAAAAAGTTTCACGTATATTTTTAAATTTACTAGTTATATTTGAATCCTTATTCATTTTGCTTTCATCTTGGAAAATAAATAACTTGCATCGTAAGTTTCAAATAATGAACTAAAGTTACTGTTATTAGACTTATTATGTTTGCATACTGAATTCAAAGTGAGTTAGGTACCAACTTTTTATACTGTATGTAAAATAATGAATAAGGTAATCATCTTTCTAAGCAAATACTGATAAATTAGATATTTTTGTCCTAATAGTGCATAATTTTTTTTCATAGTATTATACAACTGGTTTTATTCATAGTAAGAAAATATATTTTATTTTATAATTTTGTAAGTTTAAATAACACCGAAAGAAAAATAAGCATTGTATTTAGAAAATGTAACTTTTGATGCAATGATTATCGTTTTTAATCTATGCATTCTTTAAGGTTCAAAGATTAGAATTTAAATATGCTTATTATCTCACTATTTATAAAATTAGGTTACTAATTATATTATCTTATTAATGTGTCTTTTTACTAAATTTTTTGTTTATCGTTGCACTTTTTATGCCTCATCTAACAGTCTAGTCGGATTTTTAATCCATTCGTTTCAAATTATCTCAAAATTATACAATAGATATGCTCTTTCTATATCCTCATTTAAATAATAGTATGAAAAATAAATAATTATTTTTTATATAAGTTGCTTTCAAGCACAAAAACAATGTGGAAATTATATTTCAGAAAGGTTTCAAATGTTACGAAAGCTAGAATTTTTTCTTTTCTTCAAATGATCCCTGAAACGTTATTACTAAGTTTTCAAAGCGTAATAATATCTACTTTTCTACAAAAATTAACAAAATATTTTTGAAATGAAAATTATATTTTTAAAGTATTTTTGAGGTTATGATTTTTTTTCGTGGCATTCCAGTTTATAATTGTGATGTTTTATGCTATATGACTTATTAAAAGCACCGCTTTTTATTTCACTTCTACTTTTACGATTTATTATCTTGCGTAAAAAAGTGGCTAAGAATGCAACATGTCTATTTATACCCCTCAATAATAAAAATGATAAGTTTTTATGTTATTTTTACTAATTTTTTATTAACATTTTTGAAACTTGTTCAAAATGTTATCTTGGTTAAACTGCTAATATTTCAACAAATACGTTGTTGGAATTATTATAACTTTCATCTACTTTTAAGAAGTGAAATTTGAATAAATGTTTAATGTATGAGCTATTGTTGCGACTAGTTTTATTATGAACTTTATGTGCATTGCCACATTATAACTTTAAAATTCAAGTCTACACGTTACGTTTGCAAAGCGATTTTATATTTCTGTTGTGCATATTTAAACTGGAAATCAGGATTCTTTCTGACAACGGAAGTGGAATACGTTATTTGCAAAACTGGAAACTTGTTACGAACCAAAGGGAAATTAGAATTGTAAAGAAACTCATGACCCCGTTTGGTTCATCTGTGCTTCACCTGCAATGGATTCTGTCCCATGTGAACTTAAAACATTAGGTTATTGTTGATGGGCCAGACAAAGACGACAATTCCATGATTCAGATTAACGCGGAACCACTGACGTACCTTAAAGTATACCAGAGTAAAAAAGTTTTCTATAAACATCTCTTGTAAACAATCACCATCACATTTCTGGTATCTTAGTGGGAGTCCTAATGCTTCAAACAGTTTTAAAGGTTACAGAAGAGATCAGATTGCTTTAGCTCGATTGTCCACTGGACGCTTAAAGTCCTCATATTTTCCATGGTGCTGAGTATTAAAGTAGAACGAGCTCATGGATCTGATCTGATATAGATCAGAGGGACGTGTCACATCATCAAATTAGAAAAAAAAAACCCTTGATGTATAAGGGAAAAAGTACACAGAGGAAAAAAGTGTGTTTAAAAATACTAGAATATGGTAAAAATTACCGTGTTTCTGACTCCATGAAAACGACAAAAAGTTCGGTAATTTTTACCGAAGTAAAAAGTTACTTTTCTGATTTGCATTTTTTACTAAATGTGTGGTAATAAGATTTATAATTTTGAAAACTGGAATTTCCGATAAGCCATTACCATATGAAGCGAAGAATTACCAAATGAACGGTTTTAATTTCATATATTTTGGTTTTATTAACCAGAATTACGTTTTTATTTTATTTATTAAAAAAAAATTTTTTTTTCCTCCCGCAATGCTATTACTCTACAGTTAAGTAATTTTTCGAAACTTTTTTCTTCCGTATTGGTTTATTTTGGGTAACAATTGTTTCATATAAAAAGGAAGTTATGCATAATGCTCATATAATGTAGTTAATATCAAGAGTTACGCAAGTCAGAAGGGGAACATTATTTTTGTAATTGAGAATAATTTTTTCATAATTATTATAATGTTAAAATTTTTTTTTAAAATAATAATTCTCAAAGTTGCAATATCTCTTGACAAATGTATTTTATAGCTCTGTGGAATATTTTTTGATTCGTATGAATAGTTCCTAAGATATAGCAAAACGTAATTAAAGGATGAAATTAAAATTTAAAAGCATAAACATTCGCCTGATCTCCTAACTAAACTATTGAAATGATGTTTTCAAAATTTCTGCCCCCCCCCCCAACTTCGTTCTTTGAAGTGCGTAAAAAATATGTTCATTTACAAAGAATATGTTCGTGTATCTGATTTCATAATTTTACCTACAGACAGCATATTTGAATTTCAGTGTGTGTAATAATGAACTGTTGGTAACGAATCTTACTTTGTGAAAATGCAATCATCAGATCAAAATTCACCGAAGGTGATTATTTTCTTTTCAATTAATTAGACAAGAACGTTCCTAAGAGAATCAGAAACATTTTTTATTTTATTTTTTGAAACGTAAAAAGCTTCTTTTTATTGAAATTACAATTAAAACAAACTTTTTATTTACGCTTCAGAAAAGTCTTAAAACTAGTTTTATGTACTATTGAGTTACTTTCAAGTACATAGTGAAAATAAGTATGATCGTGTTTCTGGTTCTTATGGGAACACCAAAAAGCTCAGCAATTTTCACCAAAGCTATTTGGTTAGGATTTTGGTTAAATTTACAATAAAATATAGTTTTATAAAGCGTGATAAAATTTGGTAATTATGGTAAAATTTGGTACTTTTTTCATAGTTCCTTAGACGATATCATAAAAACCATTTATTTGGTTAAATTTACTTTTCAGTTCTGCATTTTTACTAAATGTGTGCTAATAAAAACTATAATAGTAAAAATTGGAATTTTTTGTAAGCTGTTAGCCGTTCGGCTACCGTCCTATTAATAAATTTGATTATGATAGCATAACTACAAACAACGTTTTCAGTGAAATGCACTCAAATCTCAGGGCTAAAGAGAATAGAAGGGCTGGTTCACTCCTTTGAAGAAACTCTCGCCGCACCAATCCTCCGATTTTCTCTAGTGACGTCACTTTGGCGCAAGGCTCACACTTTTACTTCAAGAACAGAGCGTTCGGCCTTACTAACTCTTACTAATATTGGAGCATTTCTTTTTGTGACATATTCTAAGACATTTGCTATTTTCTATAATGACTTTCCTCAGTTTTTGCCGTGAATTTACGAAATTTTAAAACTATTAACGAAATGCCGGTTTGCGCGATTGCAACTTGCAAAAATTCTGATACAAAAACAAAAGGAAAAAATATAATTTTCCCCGTGTTCCCTAAAGTAACTGAACAACTATGTAAAGAATGGATTCCGAAATGACACAGTTTATATAAAACAGCAATACATTTTTTCTATCGTTAAGAACTTTTATAAAAATTCGTTATCTAAATGGAAACCGCCTCGATACTTCAAAAAGAAAGGCATGTGAAAAAAATTAAAAAATGGATAAAGTCAAAGAAAATTAAAACGCAAGTATAATTAAAATATATAGTGTACAGTTGAAATTCTCCTAATTTCATAACTTATTTCTTGAATGTAGTTATTCTAAATATTTATGATTCTTTTAAAAATTATATTCTCTTGAATTTAAATATCTATAAATTATATCATCTTAAATTTAAATATCTATAAGCAATTGTAAAATTTCTAATGTCATTATGAACCTAAATTATTATTTTGTTTCAGTAATTAGCGTTTAAGGTTGATGTTTCCTAATGATTAAGTATGAACAAATTGCTATTAACGGCATATTTTAAAATCGTGGATTCTAAATTTAACTCAACTTATTGTAATAAAAGAATATGTAGATAAAAAAGTGTCGATATATGCTTTCATTTTTTTAATAATTAAGTTAAAACTGAACTTTTAAAAAATAAAGTATTTATAGTGTCATTTTCGCCAACTAGTAAAATATTTTTATAAGTTTAAAATGGTATTTCTTTAATATAATGGCCAAGAAAGTTTTTTAAAACTATGTTTATGAATGGAAATAATGTGTTAATTGCGTAAAGTTTGAAAGCTAATAACCAGAAAAAGTCTAACTTATTTTTACAAAGAGAAAGATGCAAAGTTATCATAATATCTTAATATCTTTGCGTGTGATCTTCCGAGATCTGTGGATACAGTGACGTCATGAGAAGGGAAATCGTAGCTTCAGCTCTAAGAGCGGAGTGAACTAGCCCTTCTATTCTCTTTAGCGCTGCTCAAATCTAGCGTTCATAAAATATGGCGATATAGTACTGGCCTTTTAGTATTTAAGACTTTTAATTAGTAATAGTTTCTTTAAAAAAATCATTTTTTTTTTCAATTATGTTGTGCTTATCTCTAAAACTTTTTCTAATGATATAGATATCGATGTAAGGATGAAAAGGCCTTATTGTTATATTATAATAAAAAAAGATGCTACAGTTTGCAAACGCAAATAATTATTTGCTGCGAATTTATAAGTAAAATTTTAAAAATATGAAATTATTGTTAACGATGTTATGTTAACGATGAATGAAAGAATATCAAAGTAATATGATTATTAATTATTAAAAAAGTTTAGTATTAAAAAACAAAGCAAAAAAGCTTTAGGCGTTGACATTTTTTAGAACAGCAAGAAAAGTGTTGTCTTCTCTATAATTGGATAGTAATAATTTTCTAAAGAAATTGCTAAATTATAATTGCCTTAATACCATTTAATGCGTGCAATGTGTTATTGTAAATGTAACACATTAACTTCTAATTAATAAGAATGCCTAAATTAATTATAATTTCACGTTAATCATTATTTTTAGAATTAGCGGGGGCAAAATTATCTCTGCAAAGTTTCGGCAGCGAAGATTTGACCCAATACCACTAACAATAATATCAATTGATAACTTTTTTAAATGTACGTAATGTATGGTTCTGGCATGATATTTTCATTTCAGCCTCTTTTTTGATGCGCACTGGGATTTTATCTGAATGTTGTAGTGAGATAATATGAGCTAAGCGCTTGAATGAACTTAATAAATAAATGAATGAATTCATTTAATAAATGGATCAGAGAAAATGTCTGAATGTAAATTTGAATAAAATGAAATAGATGAATGAATGATTAAAATATCGATGAATGAGTGATTAAAATTTGTGAATAAATAATTTAAAAAATTTATAAGAAAATTATTGTGTCCTTAACCATTTGCTTACTGTGCTTAGCAAACTTTTGCTATTCTGTTCCACATATTGTACCAGCCGTAAGCAAAGGGTTAAAATAAATTAATGAATAAGTTAATCACTTAATTTATTGAAAACATAAACTAATGTAGGGAAAAAATGTTATGCATGTTTAGTTACTAGAAATGCATGCATGAATGTATGACTAACTGAATGAGCCAAATGAAGTAATAAATAATTCAAATAATGATTAAAAATAAGCAATTAAAAATAATGAGTTGAATTTAAAATACGTCAAATAGGTTATTGATGAATGAATGAAGTAATGCTTGGTTTCGTTAATTGTCCACTAGATAATACCAATTTTTCTTGCTAATTATTTTATATAATTTTATTGCTATTGAATTTAAAATTTTCTTGGCATTAACATTTGAGTGACTGCGTCACGGAAAAAACTATTCACTACAAAATTTACATAATTTACTGATATTTCTGTTAATTTGTAATGAAGGCGTGATATTAAATTAAATTGAAAATATACTAAAATAACAAAAAATGCATACTTTCTTTCAAATTTAAAACTTACATGTTATAAGTATCTCCTTTAAACTATATTCGTTGTAAAACTATTACTAAATACTAAAACTTTTACAAGTAACTCACAAGTGCTTTCCAAAATATGTTCTACTAGGTTTTAGGCAAGTAAAATAAAAATTTCAGTAGGAAAAAGCATAATAATATACTTATAATGCATAATAATATACTTATAATGTATAATAATATAATTATGACGTTTAATAATATAATTATTATGTATAATAATATAATTATAATGTATAATAACATAATTATAATGTATAATAATATACTTGTAATTATTTATCAGAACTCATATGTAAATTTATAGTGAGTTTAAAAAAGAAAGTTGCTGCAAAATTACAGATAAATATTCAAAGGAGACTCGGTAATTTTACAGAAATAAAGCAAGACTAAGTCCCGAAAAAAAATGACCGTTTTTCCTCGAAAGTTACTACTCAAAGAGCCATGTCGAATAAATGGGAGGTTGTTTACCCATAAAGTAGATTAGAATATCGGAAAAAAGCCTCTTTAATAAAATTCACAGTAAAAAACCTACAGTTTCCAGAAATCTGTTAACGAAAATTCCGATTTTGTGCATTTGAACTAGTACTAGTGCACATTCTCGTTTTTCTCTCTGTATTTTTACAGGAATTTTGAACTGCTAAAATATTTTATAACTTCATTTTCATAGAAACTTTATATTTTTGGTTAGGATCCAAAATGTTCACAGCAGTGACAATCGATGTAATAGAATAATCTATTCTATACTCATATTTAAATATTTTTGAAGAAATAATATCTCGTACAGCATTGATAAGGCGGTTGTAGGGTTAAACGAAAAATGCTTTTATTTATTTATTTAATAACTCAATGGTATCGATATGTTGTATGGGAACAAAAAGTTTAAAATGATACCAATTATTTTGAAACTATCACCCCTTTTTATTTAAAAGTAATTTTTAAAAAAATAATTAAAATGAACTAATTTTTTTTAAGAAGATGCGTTTTACAGAAAATAATAATTATTCTCAAAAGTTTATTAAATATTTCGTTTCTTCCTCTAATGTAACTTTTTTCATTTGAACTTTAAATGCAAATAAAATGTATGGGCTAACTAAAGCGCAGTTGCTATTTCATTTCTAATTTTTATAATAATAATCGTTTTTATTAGAATAATAATCGTTATAAAATAAAAACGATTTTATTTATAATAATATCGTTTTTATTTATAATAATATCATTTTTATTTATAATAATAATCGTTTTCAGTTCTAATTTTCATAATAATAATCGTTTTTACTTGATCGTTTATCGTTTTATCTTGGATGCTTAGAATAATAATCGTTATATAATAAAAACGATTTTATTTATAATAATATCGTTTTTATTTATAATAATATCGTTTTTATTTATAATAATAATCGTTTTTATTAGAATAATAATCGTTATACAATAATAACGATTTTATTTATAATGATATCGTTTTTATTTATAATAATATCGTTTTTATTTATAATAATAATCGTTTTCATTTCTAATTTTTATAATAATAATCGGCAATAAATATCGTTTTTGAATAAGCTACATTTTTTGTAATTTTATTCAAAAATAAGTAAGTTTTATTAATCAGTTAGATAGTTCACTCTTGTCGGTCAGAACTGTATTCTTTATTTCAAAATGATTTAAAAAACACTATTTATAAGTAGATTTTAATGGTTTAAAGAAGTTTAGTTAATTGTGCAAAAATGGTTACAGAAGCTTATTTTAAAGTTAAAACACGCAAAACAAATTTTCTTTGAATATTCCCAAATTATTTTTCTAGTCAAAAGCAGGAAGTAAATTTTAAACAGTCACATTTCTCTCTGGTTTAATACATTCAAAATTCCATCAAAATTAGGTGTTTTCACTGAATTTAAGATAGAATTCTTGTTCATTTTTTTTTTGCATTTCCTTCATTGTTTGTCTTTTTTTAAATGTTGTAGGAAAAAAATTAATTAATTTGCCTGAATATAAATGAACACAATTACAAGGGGGAATAATTGACTTTCAATTTTTTTCTGATGTAATTCAGAATATTCGAGACAATTAACTCGAAATAAGAAAAAACACATATCTCGTATTAAAGTCATTATCATTTTACCGCCGATATAAACTTTAACGTTTGTTTCGTTCTCTCTACTTTTATTAATAAAAAAAATATATATTGGACATCCATTTAATAAAAATGAATGTTTCTTTTTATCTTTTAGGTTAAGAGCGATCATTGATTTTGACATGAAAGCTTAAAGAAAGATTAATTTCCGACTGTTAGTTATTAAACTAAAGTGACTGAAATTCTTAGGTAGTTTATGAACAACATAGAGCAACAGTTTCACTTGAATGCTGAAAAAGACTGCTTAGAAAATTCATAACATATTGAATTTCAAAATTATAATTTTCTGTAATCTACATAAATAAACATATTATTTTTAACTTTTTTGATGTTGTAATTCTATTCAATTATAATTATTGAATATTTTTTTAAATCATAAACAGCCCTCTTACCCAGGATTTTTTATTATCTTTATTTTACCATTCTCCCGATAAATATGTAAAAAAAAACGATTTTTTTTCATTAATTTTTTGATACTCCTTGTAAAAACACAAGGAGTATCAAAAAAATCGCATTCACCACTATTTTGCGTCAATAATTGAAAATTTATAAAAAAACCTGCAGCAATTCTAAAGGAAAATAATGTTGCGTAAATTACATTAGAGGTCTTAAATAGTGTCCCCTCAAAATGTTGCGTCATTTGGTAATCGAAAAACTAAAAAAAAAAAAAAAATTTAAATTATTGAAAACACATGCTTTTTCTGCATGATTTGAGCGTTTTTCGTACGGTTCATTTTTTTTTAACATTTTTCTGACTATATGGAAACACCAAAATGCTAGGTAATTTTCAGCGAAGCGCCTGATACGACCTTTGTTAAAATTAAGAATAAAATATGAATTTATATGTGTTAAAATTTTGTAAATGCTGTAAAATTTCGTAATTTTATCACAATACTTTAGATCATGGTATAAAATCAAATCCACAAAATCTGCAAAGGCACAGATTCTAAAAGAAAGTTTATAGTTTCTAACACTTTAAGAAAAAATATTTTTCAATTATAAAATGTTAAAATTATTATAATATTATCATAATTTATAAGATTTACCCATAAACGCAAATAAATAAAAATCTAGAATTATCAATCATGATCTTTCAATATGTGTGAAGTATTCTTAGTAAGCCAACCATATTTCTATAGAGATAACTTAAGAGCAATGTCAGACATTTCTGTTTAAAATAAAAAACAAAAAATAATATTTTTATCAAAAAAAAATTCTAGTGTGATTTTAATTAAAATTAAATATTATTTTACTTTTTCTGGTTTCTCAAACTTCAGTAAAAATGATTTACTATTAATGAAAAATAAAAAACAGTTCTTCGAATATATATTAGGTAAGTTTGAATGCAACTAAAAAACATTTAACAACCTGATTTGCTTAAAAAATAATTTTTCACTTTGCATATTTAAGGAACTATTGAGAAAGAATGATTAGCTGAAAACAAAATACCCAGAAGTATATTCATGTGTATATGGTAAAGATATGAAATAGTCAAAAGAATTCTTTATCATTTTAACTTTACTTCAATTTAAAGTAAGAAAACGCAAACATAAGACAAAAATTTTCAACTTTACAAGAATTAAATATGGGCCACTATTTTGCAACAAAAAAGTTTGACTTTCCTAACTATGAGACTTTGAAAATAAAATTTAAACCATGCATCATATAGAAGCATCATACTATGTTATGTGACCCAAGAAATTTTAATATTCTTACGTTTTTAGGTTGACTTTGTAAGTTAATGATACTGTTGACTTATTATTCAAAACATAAAGAAATGGATCTTTTTTTGCTAGATATTTCTTATTTAAATCTGCATAAAGCGTTCCAGAAATAACAAAAATATGAAAGAAAAAAACATTTTGTGCCAGAAAATAATACCTCTCTGACAGATTTAAGATTAAATTAAAAATATGGCATGACTAAGAATTCTCAATGCAAACTAAATGTTTCCGATAGCATGATTATCAAATTGGCTGTCTCAATCTTTAACTTATTAAAAGTTTTTTTTTAAAAAAATAAGAAAATACTTAACACTTAAATTATATTTTTATAACGTGAGAAAAGTAAACTTTTAACATAACAACTCTTATTAAAGAAAGGTAAAAAGATCACGAAAATTACATTTGCCATTAATTTCGTAATCAGGTAGATTATAATAAAACTTTCAAATTTCAAAGCAAAATCAAGGATGGATTAACTTCCATTTTTAGAAATAAATAATTATTAAAAATTATTCTTACACAAAATTATCTTTGACTTAATGAATTTTACAATTGTGAATATAAACTTTTGATAAGCTCAAAAAGTTTTTGAGTTAGAGTGAAAAGCTTAAAAATTGAAATTAATATTAAATGGAATAAAATCTTAACTGCTCTCTTGACTAACCATTAGGACTAAATTTACTGAATTTACCAGAGGGTAAAAAATCGTAATCCGTCGAGAAAAACGATATGTTTAATCATAGCAAGAACATTTTTAATTTTAGTTTCATAACTTCAGATCTCGTCTGAGGAAATTAATAAGCATATTTAAAGTTAGGCACTCGAACAAATATGATTGAGTCTAATTATGTGAAAATCCGATCATTAGATTTTAAGTTATTGAGGGTGTTCCATTTTTAACTTGTATCTGTAATTATAAAAACAAATGTCTGTCTCTGCGGTTTTTATAGACTCCCAAACCATTGAAAGGGAGCGATAAAATTTGACGTACTGATAGTTCAACGCATGTGAAAGGTCACTGTCGATATTGGAGTATTTTACTACGAATCGTTCAAGCGGGATGAGCAAAAACAAAATGGAATTTTCTGATTGGTTAAGCGTTAGCTATTGTTGTAAATTTAACTATAGATTGTTTTATTTTTCCTAACATTTCAAAAATGATATCAGTGATATTCACTAATTTACAGCTATATTTGATCAAGAAAAGATTTTATTGCGCTTACTTTATTTAGTTTTAATTTTTTCCCCGCTACGTCAGATAAATCAACGAACAACGTTAACGTTGTTCGTTGTTCACCCAATCTGAAACTACCTGTCATCGATCATCTGAAACTACCTGTTTATTTTGTTTATAGTTATGCTTTTAAAACGTGTAACTATAAAAGTAAATAGATTAAAGTTGGCAAAATTTTAAAAAAAAACGAGTTTTATACTGAAAAACAAAATTAATGGATTGCACTAATTCATTGAGGAAAACGCCAATATTAATATAATAAATGCTGAGACTTTTATTAACTACAATAAAAATCAATTTCAGTAATAGTTATTAATTGAAGTAAAAAAAAAAGCTATGTACTAAAAAGCAAAATGAGGTCTGCGTCAACAAATTAAGGTTATCTGGAAAAAAGTCGCCATGGACAGAAGGCGTTGGAGGCTACGTGTGATTGAGGCAGTAAAGGCCTGTAAGGGGCTGTAGGGCTCATGAAGAAGAAACCACGTATTATTTTGATTTTAGATGAATAAATTTTGTTTATAGATTTCGATAAAAGTAAATAATTTAAAATCACCGGTAATTGAAATGAAAAAAAAATTAGTAAAAAATTAAAATTAGGAACCATGAACAATCACTACAAGTAGATACCGCTTAAATAATTTCATTAATCCTACTACTGGTATCGTAGCAATTGGTGTAACTTTACTAAAAATTCCGCAAAAGATTTCCGTAGTTTCAGAAAATATATTTCCAGTGATAGATAGCAAAGATGCTTTAATGAATTGGAATTAAAAGAACTTTTTTGTACCATTATTTATAAATATTTTAAACAGTATATTAAAAAGTGAATAGAGAAATGGCCATGCTCTAAATTTCCTATAAAAGTCTCTTAACAATTTTATATGATTTTAAAATTTCTGCTTTAGTTTGTAACCACTGATAAATACATTTCGCATTATATTCAAATTCTACTCAATGAAGGGGATTTCGTAGTGCTGTTCAGCGCTAATTTATTGGTTATTTTTGTTTTTTTTCACTCCGTACGACGAACGGGTTGTAATAAACAATATTCCCTATACATTGTAATTGAGATGAGTCTCAGAGTCAGTGATAGGTAGCAAGAACCAATCAACAAATACGTAGCGATAAAAAAAAATTACGACACTATCAATTACTGTATTGAATTTTGAACTTTGAAAATTGATGTGATTGATGGACGAGAAAAACAAAGTTATAAATTCATGTGTCCGAAATAAGAAAGATTAGAATGAAAAGAAAACTGATTAATGATAAATAATAAAAATTTTACATATTTACACTCTTGATGGACTTTAATAAGCTATTTTGATCTCCATTTTATTTTTTTCTCAAAGAAATTAAAATGTAGTGATTAGACATTTGATTAAATATTAAGTTTTATTGGTTTCGAAAACAATTTAGAGTAAGTATTAAATTTTGGTTTAATAAGTCTGCAAACGAAAATATAATTTTGTTTGACAAATCAAAACATTTTTAAATAGAATTTAAAAAAAATAAAATAAAATAAAGATAGAATATTTTCCGTTTAACCATAAGAATTTTACTTTAGAGCAGGAGAATGCGAATAGCAATATTTCAACACAAAATATAACTAATACAAATCCGCTTCCAGAATTGCGTTTCGTTAAACTGGTTTCATTTCAATTTGAATTTTAATGCTATTTATGAATATATAAAATAAGTCATTAAAATAATCATTGAATATGTTTTGTAATTTGAAGCATCGATTTGATATAAGTATAATATTGCTACTATTATATATGAACTATTTAGTTTTCTTACTTTTCTCATTCTCGCCATCAATTTTGTTATATTTGAAGCTAAGTGTTTTCAAAAAAATTATTATAACAACACTTAGATATGATATAGATTTACAGATACTTAGTCTTTTATGATATATATAGAATTACATTCTTATGTTATAATATAGATTTAAAGTTACTTAGTTTTAGTTATTCGTTAATTTTGTTACATTTGAAGCTAATTTTTTTTTAATTACCATAGGAACACTTAGACGTAATATAGGTTTAAATTTACTTATAGTTACCACGAACCAATTTTTTATTTCCTTATTTAAGTACAACATGGAATGTTTATTAGCAATTAGCTCACCCAACTACATGAAATTGTTACAAGCAATTTCTACGCACACTTTTTATTGTTTTTAAAAAATAGAAAATATTTTTCTTTGTTCATAAAAAGGTATAAAATAAGTAAATTTCGCCAGTAGCGAAGTATTATACAAATAAAGGTACACAACCGTCTATATATATATTTCTCTTATTGCGACAAAAAAAGCCTCATTACAACTCCCCGAATGGCAACGCTAGAAAATCGACCAATGATTGCCGCTAAAAATGTCACATGCCAAATCTAGCTGAGGTGGCTCAACATATAGCGCTTTTAAAAACGGAAACTGAAATAACCAGAGAGAGCATAAGCTAGGCAGAAGTGAGTAGTCTTTGTCGATAGATCTCTATTTTAGTATTTGGTCGAAAGCGCTTTTTTTCACGAATTTATATATTACGAATTTATTTGACGATTTTTGATTTATATCACGGATTTATTTGTTTCACTAGAATTTATTTGTTTATGCAAGTTTTTCCATTGCAATTCACTTATTTCAATTTTTAATAGACTTAATTTTAGCCAAAATTTTAACCTTTTTAAAGAGTTATCAGTTTTAGAAATTTTATCTTAAGATTTTATACTATAGCACATTTCTAATAGGTTAAAGGTATTACATGTGATCAAAGTAAAACTTCATAATTTTTTCTTGTATTTGTGAAAAACAATGACAACAGTCGAAACGGTAAGATTACTTTTTGTTGCTATATTAAATTAACAAAAGATTAAGATAGACTAGGTGTGAAATTAATAGCCATAATTTTTCAGCTGTTATTGGAATAAATTTCCAGTTTTATATACTAGATTTTAACGTATATGAAATTAATCGGATCGAAAATTACCGGATATGAAATTGGTTTGTAGTAATAAGATGAAAAAAAAAATTTCCTTCATTCTCACAGAAACCTGTTTATATAATTTAAATGTTTCACTTAATTTTTTTTTCTCTTTAAAATTTTATTACAATGCTGATTTTAGTAGTCGTGTTGATTTAATAAGAGTTACGCCCTTCAAAGAATTCCTTGTTAAAAATACACTAAAACAAACACGAAAACTATTTCGGCAAAAAAAAGTTTTTTAGGAAATAGGATCCAAATTATAATTGTAGTACTGTTCTTTTCGTTTATAACATTTTTAAAGCTTTTAATGATAGATATTTTAATTCTTTTCTGAGGAAACTTTATCAAATTAAGTTGGATAGAATTGAATTTTAATGCTATTTCTTGAAAGAACAGTGAAATTAATAGTTACATTTTAATGCAACATTAAACAAGAACATTGAAAAAAAAATATTAGAATCTGTTGCTTAGTAATTAAAGTTTTATCAGCTTCTGTTTAAAATAAATTGTTCAATAATAGTTTTTTTCGGCATTATAAATTTATTAATTTACTAACAAAGATAAATTAATCTTCAAAAATCAAAACTACAATTGTTATAAACTATTTGTTAAAATAATTGTTTATAGTTGCTAAATATTTTTAAAGTGATATAATAAGTGCATATAAATAGCAAAAATTTAGGAAAAAAATGCATAAAAGTCTTAGAGCTGCATGTAATAAAAATCACATTCTCCTTTTTTAAGGAGACTTTTACAATCTCAGCTTTGAACAATAATTTTGCCTATCAGTTGTTATCTATATATTTCTCTTACACGGCGGCAAAAAAGGCCTCATTACAACTCCCCGAATGGCAACGCTAGAAAATCGACCAATGATTGCCACTAAAAATGTCACATGCCAAATCTAGCTGAGGTGGCTCAATATATAGCTCATTTAGAAACGGAAATTGAAATAACCTGAGAGAGCAATTCAGCTGCGGCAATCTCATACTATTAAGCTAGGCAGAAGTGAGTAGTCTTTGTCGACAGATTACTATTTTAGTATTTTGTCGAAAGCGCTTTTTTTCACGAATTTATATATTACGAATTTATTTGACGATTTTTGATTTATATCACGAATTCATTTGATCCGGAAATAGTCATTAATTTGAATTCAAATTTATTTTAATAACTTAGCATTTACTAAAAAGATGCATTTTTTAAAAAAAAAAAATTTGTTATATGGATTTGAATGATTGTTTTGAACTCTTAGAATTTTGCGCATTTGCAATGTAAAGTTAGTAGCGAGTGAAGCGAGCTTGGTTTGCGAAGTAAACCATATAAGATTGCGTAGCAATTTTCGGGGGTTGGCGAGCGTTAGCGAGCAGGGGCGCAGCCCACTAGTATTAAGAAAGTTTGCTAAAGTTAATTAGTTATTTATTAAACATTAAATTTTGTGTTCATTATAAATACATTTTAAAATTCTCTTATTAAAAAAAATTCTCCACATTTCATCTTACTAAATATTCTTGTAAAATGTCCAAAATAATGAAAAGCCTCTTTTCGAATTTTGTATGAAATACAAGTTTAAAGTTAAGTTAAAGTTAGTTTGTAGCTACATTTCTTAATAAATGCGTAATAAATTTTCTTAATAAATTTTTGTTTCATAACATGCTCTGGAAAAAATGAATTTTATGGTAAGAACGTATCGCAGTTAGCAACCTAAGTGCTGATATTTTTTACCGTAATTTTATCTGGAATTCTTTACAAAATGCAAAAAGATGAAAGTTTCAATCTACGGGTTACGTATGCTGAAGCATTTTAAAATGTAAAATAAAGTTAAAGTTTGAAAATTACCGTAATATATTGTGTTAAAAAATGTTTTAATTGCATTGGCGAGTATTTGAAGAGAGGATTTCGCGAGTGTATTTGGTGATGGTATTTGGCACAAAAAAGTTATTCAATATTTTTTAATATAACTGATTTCTTTCAGCCAATCACATGCCGAGCTGCAGTGCTATGGGAAATAGGAAAACCCTACTCCATTGAAACAGTTGAAGTAGCTGCTCCTAAGAAAGGAGAAGTTCGAGTGAAGGTATGTTTTCCTCGTTAGTATTTATTTAGCTATATTAGAGCTATATCATTCAATATAACTAATTTAGACAGAACTATAGTTATTTTCAAACAGCAAAAATTATTTAATTGAACTTTTTGTAACTAAATGTTAATACTTTTAAAAAATGAAGCATTCCTGATCTCCATATTTAGCAGCATTTCTTTTCCTGTCCTTAATTTAATATTTAAGTATCTTACTTTAAACCGTAATTTAATTGGAAATATAGCATTTGCTACTTAAAAACCCATCTCTGATTTATTACCAATAAAAACACATTACCCAAAATTTTAATAATCTTTGTCCATTCCTTAAGATATATGTGTTTTAATGGATTTCACTGTTTCAATTTTATATGTATTTCCAAATGTAGGAAAAGCGAAAGTAGTAAGAAATTCTGGATCAAATTACAGAACAAAAGTACCGGCTCTCAGGTTACTGGTACTTTTACCGGAACCGGTTAATGATAAAAATGGAATTTACGGAAAAATGGACATCATGGTTGATACACCCAAAGTGCCGGTACCCTATGTCGTAATTTGATACGGAATTTTTTGCAGTATAAATGGTTTTGACAACCAGAGCCAGCTCTGTAACCACCTTTCTTATAACGATACACTGTTTCAATTTTATATGTATCTCCAAATGTAGGAAAAGCGTAGGTAGTAAAAAAATTCCGGATCAAACTTCGGTATAATTACCGGCCCTTAGAGTGCTGGCACTTTTTACCAGAACACTTTACGTAACAAAAAATCTAATTCACCGTATTTTTTTTAAACTTTAATAATTACCGTGAAATCACTGAATCACTCTAATTCACTGTAAAAAAAATACTGTATAACATTTAATGACAAATAAGGAATTTACTTTAAAATGGACTTCCAACGTCCAATAGATGATACACCCAAAGTGTTGGTACTTTTTGTTAAAATTTGATTCGAATTTTTTTACAGTGTAAATAGTTTTGACAACTAGAGTCAGCTCTCTATAACCACCTTCCTTATCACAACTATATTAGTTTCCGGTTTTAACAACCTTCCTAATAACAAATACCTAAAACAAAAATGCAGCATTAACTTAAAGTTATGAGTAAAAATATGTTGCAGTAGGGGAATTGGTCAACAAAAGTTATCATAAGATTTTCTTCAGAAAACAGTTCAGGAATTTTAAGATGATTTGAAGAATTTTTCTTTTTCTGTAAAGTATCTTCGGATTTTTTGTAAACATTACCTTATTCATTTTGAAGAAGCAACATTTTTTAAAAGTCCTTGACCAACTTACCACCATCATGTTCTGATTGTTTGAGCAGTCCAATACCTTTTCGCAAATATAAATGGCTAATTTCTGCGTCATTCAAAAAAACCAGATTCAAAAGAAGTTTTGTTAAGCCCATAAGCATTTTCAAAATTCGTGCAGAAGATTTTCTACAAAATTTGAAGTGATAAATAAGCTAAAAACCTTCAGATTTTCTTCTGGGCCTTATTTTCAAAAATACCTTCTGATTATCTTGGTTGGGTATTCCAGAAAACGTCCGAAATGACATTACTTAGGTATTGTTTTCTACAACGGCAGTTTAATCACGAGTTGAGAAAGTAGCGCTTCCTTCCTTTGCCGACTATGCATTTCGGTAAATACTAATTTACTATCTTTCTCAAATATGCTATTATACTGCTTGCGACACGTGAAAAGTGTTAAAAAAAATTCCCAGTTCTAGACGAATCATAGGTTATAGTCTATTATTATTGGTCTAAATGTGAGGTTTCTGTGATGATGCGCCAGGGACTGTGAAGGGCATTAAGAACTCATCTGATACACGTATCAGTTATTCTGAAATGAAGCAAAAGGCTCTTTTGAATCACTTCATATAACATATATAAGTATTTCAATAATTATGAAAGTAGAGTATAAAAGCTGATTCTGTGGGTGAACCAAACGAGTTTAACTCACAAAAATAAACTATTTGGCCAAAAGTATCCGCACACCTGGCTTTTATGAAGGTGGAAGTATAATGGTGTGGGGGTGTTTCTCGTGGTTTGGCCTGTTAGCTCCTGTAGTTGGAAACATGAACTCTGAAATGTATGTGAGAATTCTGGTCAATACTGCACTTCCAACTCCATGGCAATATTTCGGCCCATTTCTCTTCCAGCAGGATAACTGTTCCATTCATACATCGGGCTTGCACTGGCGTGTTTTGAGGAAATGGGTGTTTAAAACCTGGCCTTCTCAGAGCCCACACCTAAAACTCATAGAACACCTTTAGGTCGAATTAGAAGGCAGATTACGTACCCTGCCAAATCGACCCTCCTAACTGCAAGTACTTGCTTCAACTGCGATGGAATCCTGGAAGTCAATTCCTATGGCCACCTATCAAGAACTGGTGGAATGTCTTTCCAGACATGTAAAAGCTGCCATAGATGCAAAAGGAGGACTAACATCATATTGATATGTACCTCGAAACGCCCTGATAGTATGTTTTCTCCTCATACTTCATGCATTTCACATTCAACGCATAAATATTAACATTTCTTCATCAATCAAAATAAACTTAGAAAAAGTATTGCAAAAAATAAAAAATTAGGAAGTGACAGGTTGAGACAAATTTTTAAAATTAATAAACATTAAGTCCGGACCCATTATGGGTCACAGATTAATAAATCTACGAACAGAATCACATAAAATCCTCCACTAAGGATCATCGCAGAATGAATTTTTCTGGTTGCTTGATGCCATTAACTTCACGCTGAATAAGTTTTGTTCTACGTTTCATACGAATGCAGTTAAGAAATATAGAGTATTCTTCGAATTCAGTAATTGAATGCAGAAAGACTGCAAAGCAATACTTTGAAATTTCTTCTTTTAGATGGCATCAGTTGGTATTTGTCATTCAGATCTTCACGCACAGAATGGAATGGCCAAAAAAATTCCATTTCCAACAATTTTAGGACATGAAGGTGCTGGATTTATAGAAAGTGTTGGAGAAGGTGTGGAACGTTTTAAGACAGGCAAGTATGAAACTACTCCGTAAACACTATTCTATAAAAAATAAAAATTCCATGCGTAATATAATTAAAAAGCTTTATGACTTATGTTTCTCACGACTGTAAAATGCAGACTATGGGATAAATTCTTAAATCTTATCTTTTAAACAAAACGCAAAGTCATAGGATTTTAAGTTTTTTAATTTTGCTTATAGGTGATTTAATTGTATTTACATTTATATCTTATTGCCGTGAGTGTGATTGGTGCATGAGTTCAAAAACCAATGCCTGCAGAAAAACTCCGGTAAGATATTCTTAATCTTTTTCCTTTAAATCAAAATCCAAGTAGATTTTATTCGAAAAGCAATATAATGTTTTATCTAAAAATCTTTTTACTATTTCACTGAAAAGTCACAAAAAGTTTGCTAATTAGTTTTATTTTCCTGTGATAGATAATACTTAAAAATGCTCAGCGAAAGTAGTTCAATCATCTGCTTTCAGATGGCGTTACAAAATTTTCACAAAATAACAGTCTACATTAAAAAAAAACTACAGCTAGTGAAACCAACGGGACTAATTCTTCAAATTATGTTGGTTTAATCTGAAGGATTAATAAAATCATTTGTAGTGAGAATGAATCAGAAGTGCTCTGCAAGTAACACTCTACATCAAAATGACCGTAATATGCAAAAATGATGAGACTAATTCTTTCAAATACGCTTTTTGAGTTCAATCTATAGTGAATTAAGACCAAAATATCTAAACCTATTAAAATTCCAAATAAAAAAATAAAAAAATAATGGAACATGTAAAATCATTATTGCTATATATCCCAGCAAAAACAAATCTGTAGGTC
>NC_092209.1:55555728-55557006 GCF_043381705.1 Parasteatoda tepidariorum | reverse complement strand
GACGGGATGCGGCTGTTTGTAATGTACACGCCCAACACTTCCTACAATGTTGGCAAAAGTTCATAGGGTGGCCCAGCAATCAACCCAGCTGACAGTAATTTGCACCTTCACTTTTCAATCAGTACCGTCAGTAATTTCGAAGATGGCCAGAACTTATGTTTTTGCTGGGATATTATGTAACGGGATTATTCTTCTTCTTCAGGAGCGCACCAGCCCTTTGCAGGCCTTGGCTGCCTCAACAGCACGCCTTCTCCAGCTCCCTCTGTCCATGGCAACTCCCCTCCAGTCCTTAAGTTTTAGGACTTTGAGGTCGTTTTCGGTGTCGTTGAGCCATCGAGTAGGTGGTCTACCTCTAGAGCGGGACCCCTGAGGGTTCTTGAAGGTGGCAATTTTTACAGGGCTATCTTCAGAGCCTCTCCATATATGGCCGAGCCATCTTAGTCGGTTGCTTCGGATTATCTGCATAATTTGAGGATGTTTATAGAGCCCATAAAGTTCAAAGTTGTACCGTGTTCGCCAACATCCCCCCTCTGGTATGGCACCAAAGATAGTTCTAAGTATCTTTCTTTCAAACGTTTCTATCGGGCGTTGGACGTCAAGGTTGCCTTTAATTTATACTTTTGAATTCTTTTCAACAAATAAACTAAATAAAAATTATAGATTACGGGTCACAATTTGATATTTGAGCGGAAGAAAAAAGAAAAGAAAAAACGTAGTTGGAATTTACAGACGAATCATTAGGAACGAGGAAGATGAGATCAAAAACAACAAAGCATATTTAATTGGATACCTGTAAGTGACATCATCGTAGGTAAATCACGGCATTTGTGGAAATCAGAAGCCAATCGAATGCGTTGCGTCGATTACAGGTATATATATATATATATATATATATAAGTTCAAAATGAAGAAAAAAAACAAAGAAAAATTATAGACATATGAAAAAAAGGGGGTGGGAAATAATAAGTAAAAAAACAACAAGCAATATTTTATTTTTAGAAGAAAAAAAAAATGTTACTTATTGTTTTTCTTAACTTTCTTAGTGTTTTCTTGTATTTATTTATTTATTACTAGCCACCTACGGCGGCCAGCTGTCCGCCACTCTGAAGGTTTTCACAAATAAAGTTTTTTAAAACATAGCAGGAAATCTGAAGATTAGTGGACAATTAAAGTGTTCCTGTCCAGCAATTTTGTCTTCATATCCAGTTCTGCTGCAGATGTGTTATAGCTCTTGAGGATGTTTGAAATTATATAGCTACAACGCTTAAGAAAAAAAAA